>NW_001889958.1:5263-22010 GCF_000143565.1 Laccaria bicolor S238N-H82 | reverse complement strand
AGATACTGACAGAAAAAAATCCGCAAAAGGGACGAAATCCCAGTCTACCAGCGCCTTTCTGCTCTGCCGACGATCTCCGATATCTGCCGGGAAATCACAGATACTTGCGGCTGAGAGCAGAGCCGGTTTTCACTGGGAGTGAAGACCTGTGCATCAAGAAACACGAACGGCAAAGGCTGGGCAGCAGCGGGGGATGGGGGAAACGGACTCAGAGTGTGGGATGAATGTCAAGGTGAAGCACATGGCTATTGCACCTCGAAGTCAGAGAAATGCGAAGGACGGAAAGTAGAGTGGGACGCGAAATCGAGGAAAAGGAAACGAATGGACGGCATACACATATATCAGTCACTGTGTCACGTACCAAACGTAGTAGCCGGACATGACAATGACTCGTAATGAACGGGCCAGCCGGTCCCGGCCGGACTTTCCAAAACATCCCTTTACCAACGGACCAGCCGGATGCATACAAATGGCTTGCGGGCACGGCGTCTCTTGCCGCGGCAGCTACCTACGGCAGCCTTCTGGGTGTCCCGTCGGCATCACACCATAGTTCCCCAATCTTTACTAGAACAACTGTAATACTGTTACCTGCTTTGATGTTGTACTGTTTGCTTCTATCAGTAGTAGCTAATTGTAAACCTCCACCCTAAGCTACTTGCTCTACCACACAGCTGCTGGTCAGCAAAGCATGCTGTATATACCCCAACCTGCTCCAATGGTAAATTACCTGTGTCCATAATATTAATAAATGACATCTATTGAAATTGAATATGTCAACTCTGGTTAAGCATTTGATTGACTCCAATGGGGCGGTTATTTCAACTCCCATGGGGCATTTGATTCACTCTGGCAGAGAATTTTTAGCTGAGTATGTCAACCACCATGGGCATTTAAATTTGACTATTTTGACTCCATGAAGAATTTGATTGACTTGAGGGGTTATTATGTTTAATTGTAAATGCATTGCCAGAGTTGACATACTCAATTTCAAATGCCCTGGAGGAGTGAACCCAATGCCCCATGGGAGTCAACATATTTGATTTAAAATACCCTGTCAGAGTAAATAAAATGCCCTGGAGGAGTAAACTACATGCGCCGCGGGGGTCAACATATTTGACTCTAAATTTCATGACAGAGTGAATAAAATGCCCTGTCGGAGTGCCCTGTAAGAGAACATATTTAATTTTATATGCCCTGACAGCATGAATAAAATGCCCTGTCGGAGTGAATTAAATGGCCGCAGGGTCAACATATTTGATTTTAAATTCGCCGACGGGGTCAATAAAATGCCCCGTCGGAGTGAATAAACTGCCCCGCGGGAGTTAACATATTTAATTTTAAAAGCCCCGACGGCGTAAATAAAATGCTCCGTCGGGGTGAATTAAATCGCCGCGGGGTCAAAATATTTGATTTTAAATTCGCCGATGGGGTCAATAAAATGCTCCGTCGGAGTGAATAAACTGCCCTGCAGAAGTTAACATATTTAATTTTAAATGCCTCAATGGAGTGAATTAAATACCCCATGAAAGTCAATCAACTGTCTCCCACCCAATTCAAATTTTATATTCCCCATCGGAGTGTATTGAATGCTTTGCAGGAGTCAACATATTTAATTTTACATGCCCCGACGGAGTCAATGAAATGCCCCACCGGAGTTGTGGGGGGAAAAAATGAGCTGTACTGTTATAGCTTCTCAATACATCTTTCCAGCATACTACAACTGTTGTAAAATAGGTTCAAGTTTACTTTGGAAAAGAATTTTGGCGCATGGTGGAGAAATGAGGTTGAATGCATGAAATATCTCACAACATGATATTGTTGACTTTTCTGTATACTTTGCTACCAAATCTCAACATCTGAGCCTTTCTTATACATAGTTAACATATGGCAGAATATATATCCCCTGCTCCAAAGCAGTTTTCTGATGGTTTGGGGGAGCTGGAGCTTGAAAGGGTGAAAATATGACTCTAAACATGAAACCACATTCTTTCTTATTTCCTTTCACTATCTAAATCTTGTTGAAATGCTCCCATACTTTCCCCAAATATAGCCTACATACTTTAGAATCAATTCAGATAGGTGGGGGAAGCAGTTGTGAGGGAAGAAAAAAAAATATAACTTGATGTATGCAAAATGGCATGTTGTGCAACTGGTTTGTATAAAGATTCATGCACCAAATAGCTCTTTCCGAGGTCTGTTCACAAAAACTTCTTCAATCACTGAGAAAACTATTCCAAATGATTCTATTCCTTTCTGGGATCCCCCCAATGTCTTTGTTTTGTTGGCGCGTTGCATCGCCAATGAGCGCGGCGCAGTGCGTAGTTTCAGATGGTGTGTGAATAATGCGCTCCTTCCATATTAGGTTGCCGCTGGCCCATATTTGGTAAGGCGGGCTGCCAGAGTTGTTCTACTTCTAAAAACTAAATGGTGCACACCTCAACTATCTGACCTCCAATTCAGTGGATCTTTCTTTTGTATTATGAGGATTTGTCATGGCTACTAGCAGGACCTTTCATCGATATTGTGCGTTGATTTCTTGACAATATATTTCTTGTTTCTGCAAATCACATATTCCAAGCCATTGCATGTTTCAGTTCACATGGATGGATGATCTGGGCACCAGCTTAAAAATGCTGTAGTGGATTGACTCCTCTATCTTGAATAAATGCTTCGCCAGAGCTGACATTGAATTTTGAATGCCCCATCGGAGTCAATCAAATGCCCCGCGGGAGTCAACATTTTGAATTCTCAATTCCCTGTCAGTGTCAATCAAATGCTCTGCCACAGTCAATAAAGTGCTCTGCTAACTTGACGTATTCAAGATCATGCCACAGATGACCATATTGTGGAGGTCATGTTTTCAATTTCAAGGTCAAACACCCTGATGGGGCCATTGCCGACAGTGCCTTCAATCTCAACCTCAAACACCCCGACGGCAACATCCTCTGTGGTGCTTTCAATTTTAATGACAAACACCCCAACAGAGACATCCCCCGCGGCACCTTCAATTTCAATGTCAAACACCCTGATGGAGACATCCTCCGCGGCGCTTTCAATCTCAACCTCAAACACCCCGATGGTGACATCCCCCGTGGCACCTTCAATTTCAATGTCAAACACCCTGATGGTGACATCCCCCGCGGCGCCTTCAATCTCAACCTCAAACACCCTGACGGAGACATCCTCTGTGGCGCTTTCAATCTCAACCTCAAACACCCCGACGGTGACATCCCCCATGGCACCTTCAATTTCAATGTCAAACACCCCGACGGAGACATCCCCCACGGCACCTTCAATTTCAATGTCAAACACCCCGACGGAGACATCCCCCGCGGCACCTTCAATTTCAATGTCAAACACCCTGATGGTGACATCCCCCGCGGCGCCTTCAATCTCAACCTCAAACACCCCGACGGCGACATCCTCTATGGTGCTTTCAATCTCAACCTCAAACACCCCGACGGTGACATCCCCCGCGGCACCTTCAATTTCAATGTCAAACACCCCGACGGAGACATCCCCCACGGCACCTTCAATTTCAATGTCAAACACCCTGACGGTGACATCCCCCGCGGCGCCTTCAATCTCAATGTCAAACACCCTGATGGTGACATCCCCCGCGGCGCCTTCAATCTCAACCTCAAACACCCCGACGGCGACATCCTCCGCGGTGCTTTCAATCTCAACCAGAGTCAACCTCAAACACCCCGACGGTGACATCCCCCGCGGCACCTTCAATTTCAATGTCAAACACCCCGACGGAAACATCCCCCGTGGCACCTTCAATCTCAATGTCAAACACCCTGACAGAGACATCCCCAACAGAACCATCAATTCCAGTTTGACACCCCAATGGAGCCACAAATGAGTAGACAAGGTGTGAGTAGCTAAATGAAAAGCTTTCATTTCTTAACTACAAGGTGAGTGTTTCCCTGTTGGGACAAAATTCAGTTTTTGGTTGATATGGAGACTATCTTGCAGGAGTTGGATGAGATAAAGATTAAGATACATTATGCTACAGATCTAGATGGATGTAAGTAAGGGGAGAGAGGCCCCAGTTAAATTTTTTTGTAGTTCCATCAGGATGGGCTGAGAGCCCGTCGGTTGAAAAAGTGGTTCCGCCGCGGGAGCATAAACCCTGCCAGGGTCAGAAACCGGCCGCTTCGTTGCCAATGGAACAATGGCAATCAAACCGGCCGCCCCGGCTGACCCGTTCACTACGACTGATTGTCACGTCCGGCTGTTCCGTTGTTATTGGACCCATGTGACTGAACTAACTACGGCATAACGGAAGAAAAGGTTCATAATGACCAAACATGAACCCCATCATGGGGGGCAACCAAAATCAAGACACCAAGTGACCGAGCCTTCAATGACAACAGCAAAAACATACCTGGAGTTGTTCGATCGTCATGCCTTCGTAGTTTTCCACTGTCTTGAAAAGGTCATTGAGATTTGGCATTTCCTGTGAAACAAAGTGGGTCAGCATCGGCTGGGATGGTAGGACCGGAAGCGGAGCAGTGAAAGTGGGGATGCGAGCAAGGGAGAAGGAGCTAGAGAAGGAATTTGGATGAAGGGAATGACGGGATGTGGAAAAGAGAGAAGGGGGGAGGAGATGGCACAAAAAGTCAACCCCGAGTGGGAACGAGCCAAAGAACCAGGAAAGAAGGCAAAAAAATACCCACCTCTTCTTTGGGTAACGACTTGTTGCTCAAGGTCTTCTGCAGTCTGTGCCGCCAATCACGCACTTTGATTGATTCATTGTCTTCAGAACCTTTGGCTGGAAAGAGAAGAACGCGGTCAGCTTCTGACATGGCGAGAAATGAAAGGACAAGTGATTGGATGGGGATGGCGGTGCGAATAGGGTGGTTGAAGATGGTAAAGCATGCGATGAAGGAAAAGGAGTGGTAAAAAGGGAACATCGTTAAAAAAGGCGGTGTCATTCAAAAACATAGAAAAGTGGTGCCCTGGAGTGACATTTGAAAGTCACCAGGGCTGCGGAAGAGGACAATAGAATACATCGCAAAGGTAAAGAAAGCACCGAAACCGAGGAAAATGTGCACAAGAGGCAAGTGAAAGTCGATGCTGAAGATAAAGAGACGCCAAAAGGGAAGTAAAGGAGAGAAGAAAGCGGTAGGGGCTGATAAGGAACGAGATGAAGGGAGAAAAGCACTAGAAAGTGCGGCAAGTGCAAAAAGGTCATAAAAACAACCATAGCCCATGGAAAGTGGCGGTTATTGCCCCAAATTCAAGAGTAGAGAAGCCTAGGGCCCGAGACGATGATTGAATGGCGCCAGCGCCTCCGAAAAGAATGATAGACCACAACAAAATGGACAAAAAGAGGAAAACCGAAGAATGAACAACGCCAGGTATAAATGAAAGCTGATTTTGGAGGCCAAAAGGCAGGCAGAAGAAGGAAGACAATGATAGAAGGTGATACGGTGTGCAAGGAAGCGAGAAAAGTGCTCAAAAGTGCAAAAAGGTCCGAAAAGGAACCGTGGGGTCAAGAAAGTTGGAGGACATCTAAATTTCGAGAACAAAAGGCGCAAAAGCGTTTGGGAGACCCTTGAGAGACAGCAGCGCCTTGGAGAAGATGATAGGACATAAGAGGAAGAAAAGGGGGGTCAAAAGCACAAAAAAGGCGCCAGAGGAGGATGAAAGTTGACGCCATGATAAGGAAAGACACCAGAAGCGATAAAAAGAAGGGAAGGGTGAGGAAGGTGCTTTTGTAAGGCAAAAGCAGCTGTACGATGAAAAAGAATGGGAGAAGCGGAGGGAAAGCAAAGGATGGGTCACGACAGAGGGAAAAGGAAGGTCAAGCAAGAGAGAGGCAGGCAGAAGAGAAGGGAAGAGAAGAGAGAGATAGAAGAGAATGGAAGGAACATCAGAGGACATCCAACAAAGGCAAAACATGAAAATGGGGGTTATGAAAAGCAATCCGATGAAAAGGGTGGAAAACGTCGAGGAAGGGAGGTGCCAAAGCATAGCTCTCAGACGAGGAGAAGATGGCAGAAAAAGGGTCTGGGGCATTCCAAGAGACGAGGAGAGGAAAACAGGGGCAAAAAGGGCAGTTATGGCAACAGCGAGCAAAGACAAAATGAGAACAAGCTAGAGGATCAGAGCAATCCGATGATCCACTCCACTGATCCACCAAGCCACCAGGTCCGCAGAACCACAAAGAAAAGGAAAAGGAAAGCAGACTTACCTTCATCTGCATTGTCATCCCGGTCCCGTTTCGCTTTCTTCACCGGTGGGGGCGACGCAGCAGTCTTATCTGCCACAGCCGCGGCCTTCTTGGGGCTCTTCGTGCTGGGCCCAGCATCTGCGTCATCTTCAGCCTCATCCTCCGCATCCGCCTCAGCTTCACCTTCATCCTCAGACTTGACCATCGCCTGCGACTTTTTGGAACGTTTAGAGGCACCATTGCCATTGGTGGCTTTGGCCTTCCTCGTGGTGCTTCCGGCATCAGCGTCTTTCTTTGGCTTGGCTTTCGCTGGTTTATCGGATTTCTTCCTCTCTTTCTTTTCTTTGACAGATGCAGAAGCATTGTCGCATTTCCTCTTCTTCCCTTGTTTCTGGCCTAGTAAATCAAGGAATTAGCATGGACTCAACGACGACGATAAAACAAAACATGAAAAAAAAACGCGAACCTGCAGCTCCTTCATCTTCTCCATCCTCCGTCTCTGCAAGCTGATCAATCTCAGCATTTTCCTCCATGTCAACCGTATCCTGGATCATAGCCTCCTTCTCCGCGAGCCACTTCGCAGGGTCCAGAGCAATATGATACTCATTCAACAGCTCTGACGACTTTTTGTGGGGCTCCGAGATGTACGACTCAATTTCGTGTCGTTGGAGCTTCGAAATTTCTTTCTCGACTAACCATGCATTGCATGCAACGTGTCACGTCAGGGCGGAGAACGCATGGTCAAAAAAAAAAAAAGGAAACACACTGGTCACCCAAAGGGAAGAACCTGACGTGGCCTTTTTGCTGCTGGGGCGTTCGAGAGCGACGCTGGGGTGGACGTTGTCTGGGTACACGACCTAGATGTAGATTCAGGACCTGGTTGGACGTAACTCGACGCGAGGAAGGGGGCTCTCACCATACCGGGCCACGGTGGGAAGCCGCGCACTTTGCCTAGGACCGTGTCGTTGATGTTGTACGTGGTGGCCACTTTGGCCTGCTGGGCTTTGCTACTTTTCTTGCTCATCGTGGCTAGAGACGAGTGCGATGTGGCAGACGGTGAGGAGGGATGTTAGGAAACTGAAAAGGATGATGATTGAAGTTTGTTGAAGCACGAGACAAGCGGCCTCGGCTATTTCCGGTCACCTTTGCGCACAGACCTGCCGCTTACCAGGGACAACAATCTGCAACATCTATTATCTATTAAAGACATGAGGGGCCAACTTCGATATCACGGCTACGACCGATGGTTGTACACTGCCGACTCCCAGTTAGCATAAGCACTACGCATACAAATGTGAATACTGTACTAATATGACCAAGTCTTCAGGCCCTTTAGGGTGACACCTTTTGACTGTCTCTTCATCCCTTCGATAGCTGATGTGATGCATGACAAAGAGTATGCTCTCTTCATCCAGGTGCATTGGCTGTCCTGAACAGAGGCCCATTGACAATTTGAAGTTCAAAACCAACTGCAATTTGTTAGCATACATTGATACAATATTTTCCTGGGACTGGGGTACGTGCGTCATTTTCTGTTTCTCTACTTCAAATCTCTAACACATCTCACAGTATTCAATTCATGCTTGTGTCTGTTCACCGCATGATTACTCTGCATCACCAAGCATCATGAGTTGTGACATGCCAACATCGAGTCGAGGCTTCATAATACTAACAGCAATCAATAATAGGATATGCTATTCAAGCACAGCGCTCACTGTCTTGCAAATAATGTGAATTTTGTTACATCCCAACTACAGAAAGCAGCCCATTGCGCCTCCTGCCAGTGAATTGCCTTTGCCGTCGTTGGCCTACGTTTGAGGCCTCCCTAAATCAGACCAACCATTGTCTCATTTTCCTCAGCCATGTATCCTTGACGCCGCCCTGGTCATGCATCACATAGCCTCAAAGCACTGGCACCACTCTCGCCTCCCCCCATGCGACTTCTGTTGACCCTGGCCTTGCCACTGGTTGACACTCTTCACAACATCGTGCATGCCGCATCATCTTCATACTAGTGTTTGGAAGTCCGGTCTCGTGACTGGAAAAAGACCATAACCAGACCGGACCAAGACCGCAAAAGACCGGACCTGCGGTTACGGTCTTTTATTTTTGAAATGTAAAGACCGCAAAAAAACCGGTTAACGTGAACCAGTCTTGACCGGTTTGGACCGGTTTTTTGTAGCCCCTTAAATACCCTTTAAAACGCACCCAAGAACGTACGATTTGGTAAAAAAACGAGAGAGATATGAATTAAAATGTAAATTACTTTTGGGAATAATAGATGTACCAGACTTATTTTATAGAAGCACCAATTCCTAACGGAATTTAACGTTCTTGGGCTCGTTTTGAAGCTATTAGAGATGTTAATAAATTTACCGATTCATAATCTTAAAATATTGGCCTAAAGACCGGTCATAAACCGGTTAAAACTGATGCAGACCGAAACCGGTCCGGTCTGGTCTTTTGACTTCTGGGGAAAAGGCAGACCGGTTACAGTTACGGTTAACGCCCCTGGGCATCAAAAAACCGGACCGAACCGGACTTTCAAACACTACTTCATACTCATGTCTCTCACTGGCACCTTTCTTTCTCCCTCCACGTCCTCAAAGCATGAATCCTCACACCCTTTTCATCTGTGCAGATGTTCTGGACGCCTCTACTTCGGGCACTCCCTCTCTGCCTTGTCTAATAACTTATGAAGCTAATACAATAACATTGATAGCATCTGGCTCAATCAAGCACAGGCAGTCTTTAATGTAGCGGAGAACAGCACCAAAGCTTCACCCTTGTCGCCGTCGACTCAGGATGTGGGAATAAATGTATGTCCCCTTCTTTCTCTCTTATTTACCACTGACCATGGTATTAGTAACCCAAAGCATGGCCTGAGCCCTGCTGTCTTGAACCCAGCACAAGTGTGTATGACCTAACAGCAGTGTGTATCACCCCACACATCTGTTTCAGGCCCAACACTGGTGCCTACAAACCAACACCAACAATTAGAGCCAAACACCAGCATGCATGACCAGCACCGAAGCTTCGCCCCTCCTTGTTGTCCTCAACCTGGGATGTGGGTGTACACAAAAGGTCAAAGCAGGAACACACAGCAAATCTGAAGACCACTCCACCATTGGGCCACAACATGAGAAGGTAGACAGCCAGACACACCAACAAACCAACTCACCACAAACGACTGGGCAGCTACAGATGGCGAGAATCTGGTGGGAACTCTAGAATGTGTATCCAGGGTAAAGTTGGGGTCTCCAACTGTTCTCGAGGAGCAGCTATAGCCTCTGCCATCGCCTCTTTTACAATACATCTAGCATTGTTTCCTGTACCAGATGTTGTTCCTATAAACTTTACACAATTCCAGGAGTACAAGAAGTGTTCAAAACAAAAAAGGACAGAGTAAGTATTCCTATACATAAAATTCAAACAAAGTCTAGCAGAAGGTCCACATCTCGATGCCGTCGTTATCTACCCAACATGTCTTTCATATATACAATGTGTCATCATTGGATTTGAGGAGTGTGGCGATTAGTGCTTGGAAGTTAGGTTAATTAACTGGAAAATAACCGAGACCAGACCGGACCTAACCGCAAAAAAACCAGACCGCAGTTAGTGGTTAGTCAATTCTGGAAATGAAATAACCGGTTATTTTGCAGTTAGCTAACCGTTAAAAAACCGGTTATGACCGGTTACAACCGACCCTATTATACCCCTTCAAAACGCATCTAAAAGCATGAGAAACACTAAAAATCTGACAGAGTTATGGTCAAATCTCTAAAATATTGGCTAAAATAGTAGGCTTTCAAGAATATTATTATAAAATTGTCAATTCTTCACCGAATTTAGCGTTCTTGGGCTTGTTTTAAAGCTACGACGCATGGCAATAATGTTTACTGCAAGGAATATGAGAAATATACGCCGTTTTAATCGATTTTCTATTTTTTCGGTCCTAACCGGTTAGTAACTGCAACTAACCGGTTTTCGTCGGTTATCTTCGGTCCAGTTAGGTTATTTTGGGTCTGGGAACGAACCCTAACCAGTCTCGGTCTGGGAACGAACCCTAACCGGTCTCGGTCTCGGTTAGAGCCCCTGGGCACCCAATAACCTAACCTAACTGGACTTTCAAACACTAGTGGCGATGTTGGTATGCCCTTTCAAACGTTAAACCTAAACATTTTTTGATTTGCGAAATCTGCTGCAACTTATGAACCTTTGTTAATTTCTCTTCCTCTTCTCCCATCACTGTTGTACCACTATGGGCAGGACACACAATTCTTCTGGAAACAATCAGTATAAACCATGCTGTGAGTCTAGAAAACAACATAACTTCTGGTGGTAATCTATGCTCAATACAAGAATTTCTAGCACCAGACAATTTGATCAAGGATCATCTCTGCCTTTACTTTTCGATTGGAAGGAGTGATGTTGAGATTGTAGACCTCTTAAAAAGCCATTATGATACACAGCACTACAGGATGAGGTGTGGCTGATACTTCAATTCTGGTACCTGCCCCTCTCTAATCACTCATTTCTCCCAGTGTGAAAAGTGTCAAGAGGCAATGAGAGAAATGGAATTTGCTCAGTGCTAGACAAAACACAGTTCTGAGTCAATAGCTGCTGCAGTTTCAGAGATTAGAAAATGATATCCACACTGGGGTTCAGAAACAATAAGAAAAACCCTCCAATTGGAGTACAAGATGCATGTACCTAGCTGAGTCACCCCTTGGTTTGTTCACACAACAATGACATTGTATTGTTTTCTTAGATCTGTTATTTCAGTGCATCTTCATGAAACTGAGGAAGGCAAGGTGAAGAAGCGCAAGGGTCAGCAATTCAAACGCAAGTGATACTATGCAGCTGGGGTGAACGATGTATGGCCACAGGATCAGCATGATAAGTGGGGCCCCCGCTTTGGCTTGTGGTTCCACAACAGCCTAGATGCAATGTCAGCATGGAACAATTGGCTCAAAGTTTGGTGGACGAACTCAAACCCACGACTGATTGCAAAGTATTTTTTGGATTGCTGCCACGAAATGAAAGGTTAGTACATTTCAGTGATGCCTCCAGCTATTTCTCTAAAATTATGTGCACTGGGCTCAGGGGTTCCCATGATGACCCAATCCGATCCTGGAACAGAAAACAATGGGGTCGCTAATATCCAAACTACAATTCGTCACAGGCTTGATCCATCTCTTTGTGACACTTTACAGCATCGGTTTATGCGAAAGAAGAACAATGTCAAATCTGAGGCAAATTGGTCAATTTTCTGCCATGATTTTGCACCTGGGTTTGAAACAATTCTAGAAGATGGTGTGAATAAAGGGCTTTATGATGTTGATGATGCATTAGAGAAGTAGGCTCATCATTTTGCTCTTCTTTGACAGCTGAATTCACCTTTTCTACTGTTAGCCTTGTATTTCGGTGGCTTGCCATCCCATGGATTCAGGCTGAACTTGATAGCTGGGTTTTCCAGTGCAACTTTACTGCTCCTCGTGCAGACAAAAATAAAATACTTCCCCATGGTGTTCCTGCCCTCATTCGCTCTAATCCCAGTCGGTTTGGCAGTTTGGATTTCAAGGTACAGCAATGTCTATGATTCTTGTTCTCTACTTCATACCTCCATGTTAGATTCTGGTTCCAGATCATCTCTTTGATGAAATGGAGGCAAAATATGCACCCCCAGATCACCCAGTCTTTCAACTCACACCAGAACCATTTGATCAGCGGGCAAACATCTATTATGAAAGCATGGGTTGCCCACAAGTAAACTTGAGTACCTTCTGGACAGTGTATCAAGATCTCCTTCAGCAGTTCCAATCTGGACCTACTGGCGATGAACTTGAAGAATTATTAGGCAGCCTTCACATTACAACAGAGCAAATTTCACAAGGCGATTTGATTGAAGTTCTTCCTCTCAAAAAGCTTCATGCAGGTGATAGAATGGTGGGGGTGATTGAGGGTACCATCGCTGTTGGATCCTTTTCTGCTCCTATGACAGACTCAAGCAGCGAATCTGATACTGAGGAGTCTGAGTGAGATGAGGATGGGCATCATAGGGTTCTTGGTGAACAGTTGATCTTCATTGCAATGACCCCCACTCAAAGTGAAGGTGGTGAGGGGCAAGGCAGGAGCTACGAATGAATAGGAGAATAAATAAAATAACTAATACTTCGCATACAGGGCATTCAGTAGATATGCTATGGAACCATAACAATAGAAATTGACAATTGTCCCAATAAGTCATAGGGCTACCCCAATGGGCCCAATTACAAAAGACATTATGATACTATACATTGGCCCAACAACATGACAATATGTATATTTGATTGTTGGGCCCAACGACGGTGCCACAGTCCAAGCTAAGGGTTTATAGATTGGCCACATGGCTTAAATGGGGGTAATTTTGGCCGTTGATATATGATGGTATTAAGGTACCATTGATAGTTGGGCCCAATGAAGGGAAATCATTAAGGGAGATGGTTGGGCCCAATGGCCCAATTATTAAGCTATGGTTGATGGTTGGGCCTAATGTAAGGTATTTGTTAAGGGAACAGGTTGGGCCCAATGGTAAAATTTCAATGCTATGGCTTGTAAGTTGGGCCCATGCCATGATATAAGCTATAGTTCATAGGTTAGCCCAATGATTGTTTGAATTTTGCGGGTGTGGGCTTTGGTCCGGTAAACCCGTGGGTCCGCTCCTGTTCTGTTGGACCCACGGCCGCACAATTGTGCATTTCCACCTGCGGGTTGGCTATTGTGCAGTTACCCCCATGGGTCGCCACATGGGCCAGATTATGTTCCATTACCCCACAGGTCAACAATGGGTCCATTACACCCATGGGATCTTATTCCGTTACACCCACGGTGTCCAGCTCTTGTTCCCTTAGACCCATGGAACCTTCTTCTGTTAGGCCCGTGGGTTTCCAATTGCAGCCATGGACCATTTGCGGCTCCCCCGCAGGTCTCCAATTACACCCACAGATTACCTGCTGCTCCATTACACCTGTGGACACCCCGGACCACCTGCTGCTCCTTGACCAATTGGCCCTCTTCCATCAGCCCCCCACCCGTGGGCCACGTTTGCAGCTGGCCTGCAAAATGGATCAACAATTGTGCCTTTACATTCACAGACTGTTATTCCATTACACCCGTGGACCAGCAATTGTGCCGTTACATCTGCGGACGAGCTCTTGTTCCATTACACCTGTGGGCTGTGCTCTCATCTGCAGACCTGTTCTTGTTCTGTTACCCCCCTGGACCAACAATTTTTTTATCTGCGGACATCCTCAGGGCAGTTAGTAGGAATCACCCACCAACACTGAGAGCCCCGAACATACAAACAGGCCATACTTGATGGTGCCTGCTGATGGGCCGATAAGAGACAATAACCTGGTGTTGATGAATTGGCCGATGCAGTCCCATGAATAAGGTAATGAAGGGTCGGCCGGCGATGTAGATTTAGCACAGCCAGATCAGCAGGAATTACACCTGGAGAGCGAAGGACAACTATTTGTATATTGGCTGATGGAAGATAGCTATGCAGGATCAGTTGACAGATTTGAATGTTCCTGGGTTGGGGATCAGCCGAGGGTCTTAAATTCTGATTAGCAGAGTCAGCTGGTGGGACCCAGATTATTGTAGTCATGGCTCGGCTGATCAGTCCAGCAAATGGATACCGCTACTGAGTCAGCCACGAAAACTGACAATTTATAAACATGGGATCAGCCGATGTTTGAGCCAGTCCGGCCTTTTCAATATGGACTAGTATATATTTTCTGCTCGGCTTGCATTTTATGCAGCTGAGCAGGGTTATTTGAGCCAGACCCGGGCTTCCATGCCCGGTCGAAATGTCCAACATGTGATATGTTTACAGGAAAAGTGACTTGCCCAGATGATTTAATATTAAATTGTTGAAGAACTTTAGCTCATGCCGTGTCCAGATGCAAAATAACCAGGCAGACAAGTGAATTAAATCAGTAAAGACAGCCAGGCTGCACATTGGGTGGTGCAGGTGATTAAAGTAATTTGTTGAAGTCATCCAGCTGTTGTTGTGTTCGAGTAAATGATCACTGAGCAAACAGGTGAATTAAATGCCTGAACTGCACATTGATTAACAGAGCCAATTTCATTTTAAATTGTTGAAGTACTTTGGCTGGTGCCGAGGCCGGGCGGCAAATAACTGAGCAGAGAAGTGAATCAAATTGGTAAAAGTGCCTGGGCTGCATGTCAGATAATAGAACCGATTTAATGTTAAATTGTTGGAGTACTTTAGCTAGTGCGGAGGCTGGGTGAAAGATAACCGAGCAGACAAGTGATTTAAATCGGTAACAATGCCCGGGCTGCGTCTCACATAATAGAACCTGTTTAATATTAAATTGTTAAAGTACTTTGGCTGGGTGGAAAACAACCAAGCAGACAAGTGAATTAAATTGGCAAAAGTGCCCAGGCTGCGTATCAGGTAATAGAGCCGATTCAATATTGAATTGGTGAAGTACTTTGGCTGGTGCCAAGGCTGGGTGGAAAATAACCGAGCAGACAAGTGAATTAAATCGGCAAAAGTGCCTGGGCTGCGTCTCGGATAATAGAGCCGATTTACTATTAAATTGTTAAAGTACTTTGGCTGGTGCCGAGGCCGGGTGAAAAATAACCGAGCAGACAAGTGAATTAAATCAATAACAATGCCCAGGCTGCATCTTGCATAATAGAACCTGTTTAATATTAAATTGTTGAAGTACTTTGGCTGGGTGGAAAACAACCGAGCAGACAAGTGAATTAAATTGGCAAAAGTGCCTGGGCTGCGTCTCGGATAATAGAGCCGATTTACTATTAAATTGTTAAAGTACTTTGGCTGGTGCCGAGGCCGGGTGAAAAATAACCGAGCAGACAAGTGAATTAAATCAATAACAATGCCCAGGCTGCATCTTGCATAATAGAACCTGTTTAATATTAAATTGTTGAAGTACTTCAAGTGGCCGAGGCCGAGTAGAAAATAACAGAGCAGACAAGTGAATTAAATCAGTAAGAGTGGCCGTGCTGCATCTCAAATAATAGAGCTGATTCAATATTAAATTGGTGAAGTACTTTGGCTGGTGCCGAGGCCGGGTAAAAAATGACCGAGCAGACAAGTGAATTAAATCGGTAAAAGTACCCAGGCTATGTCTTGGATAATAGAGCCAATTTAATATTAAATTGGTGAAGTACTTTAACTGGTGCCGAGGCCGAGTGGAAAATAACCGAGCAGACAAGTGAATCAAATTGGTAAAAGTGCCTGGGCTGCATCTTGGATAATAGAGTTGATTTAATATTAAATTGGTGAAGTACTTTGGCTGGTGCCGAGGCCGGGTGAAAAATGACCGAGCAGACAAGTGAATTAAATCGGTAAAAGTGCCCAGGCTACGTCTCGGGTAATAGAGCCGATTTAATATTAAATTGGTGAAGTACTTTAACTGGTGCCGAGGCCGAGTAGAAAATAACCGAGCAGACAAGTGAATTAAATCGGTAAAAGTGCCCGGGCTGCATCTTGGATAATAGAGCCAATTTAATATTAAATTGGTGAAGTGCTTTGGCTGGTGCCGAGGCCGGGTGGAAAATAACCGAGCAGACAAGTGAATTAAATTGGTAACAATGCCTGGGTTGCGTCTTGGGTAATAGAGCCGATTTAATATTCAATTGGTGAAGTACTTTAACTGGTGCCGAGGCCGAGTGGAAAATAACCGAGCAGACAAGTGAATTAAATCAGTAAAAGTGCCTGGGCTGCGTCTCGGATAATAGAGCCAATTTAATATTAAATTGGTGAAGTACTTTGGCTGGTGCCGAGGCTGGGTGAACAATAACCAAGCAGACAAGGGAATTAAATCGGTAACAATGCCCAGGCTGCATCTCGGATAACAGAACCTGTTTAGTATTAAATTGTTGAAGTGCTTTGGCTGGATGGAAAACAACTGAGCAGACAAGTGAATTAAATCAATAAAAGGGCCCGGGCTGCACATCAGATAATAGAGCCAATTTAATATTGAATTGTTGAGGTACCTTGGCTGGTGCCAAGGCCAGGTGGAAAATAACCGAGCAGACAGGTGAATTAAGTAGGGCTACTTTTGTTTGTATTTGGTAGCTTGAACCTAGGCAATACAAGCTTAGTTCCTCCTCAGAAACCTCAGAAACTAAGATTGCCCTTGAACTCTATAGTCTTTCGACTTAGAGTCTCTTTAGAAACCTTGATGATAAGTCTTCAACGTTGAAGACTTAATACATGTTTGACTTAACAGAAGTCAGTGTATCATAGAACCTTGGACAGACCTTCAGGCGCAAGGCTACTAGAACCTACCATATCGCTTTAAGGGCCAAGCAAACGTTGTAGTGACCCACTTTGTCTCAACGACGAGAACTGTGGTAGACAAACGAACGATTGAACTCAAAAGCTTAACATACTGCCCGTTACACTTAACAACTGTAACAAAAGGTTCAAGCTTATCCCAGAACAGAAGGCGCATCACCGCCCTCTACCCGGATTAGACACACTGGACAACATAACAAGAGTTATATGTCTTACCGAAGAGA
>NW_001889958.1:3561-4374 GCF_000143565.1 Laccaria bicolor S238N-H82 | reverse complement strand
GACGTCACCCTTTAGCAGACAAACCACACCCAGAGGATCACCAGCGATCACCAGAACACCCAGCAGAAGCATACAGCTGCTATTAGGACCAATCATCCCGACACCCGTGTTTACACCAATAGATTTATCCAATTTATGTATCACACCTACCAACGAAAGAACCCAAGCAGTTGAACAGTTTAACGCATTCACATTAAACCCATACCCCGAGTCACCAGCAGCACCTGGAACTCCCAGACAAACTGACACACCAATAGAACCTGAGAACTCGACAGAACCAAGACAAGAAATGGCCAATGCTGCCAATGCAAAAGGTGACTGATGCCATGCACCTAAAGATTTTGATGGAAACGAAGACAAGTACAAGACTTGGCTTAGAACAATACAGACCTACATGGAGGTCAACAATCACTTGTTCAGCACTGACAAGCGAAAGATCCAGTTCGCCCTCAGTTTTATGATCACAGGCAGAGCTGCCGACTGGGCAGAACATTTTACAGACACCCACACAAATACCAAAGGAGTATTTGTTACGACATCCACATGGAAAGAATTTGTCAAATTATTAAACGAAACATTTGACATCAGAAAGATGAAAGACAAAGCGAGAGTAGACCTCTCAATCCTCAAACATAAACCCGGACAACTCGAGCAGTACATTCTTGACTTTACCGCACTCGCCAATCGAGCAGGATATGTTTTAACAGGAGACATGGAGAATCCGGTTCTCTCTCAGCTTTTCCTCGAGCACTTGAATCCCTTGTTACGGGAAAAGATCGAAACACAGAAAGAACCACCCGAGATGCTAAAGCA
>NW_001889958.1:0-2391 GCF_000143565.1 Laccaria bicolor S238N-H82 | reverse complement strand
GAAAGTCCGTGCCATCATGGCAGGACTTGATGACGAAGAATTAGAAAAAGCAAAAGTTGCTTTTATAGAATCTTTGGATAAAGATCCAAACGAACCAGCTGAAGAAGAATCAGACGATGAAGACGAAAACAAGGATTTTTAGTGAGAAGGCTAGCAACGACGTCTAGACCTTCTAAATGACTTTCTATTAAAGCTCTTAGAATTCAAAAGAATTATTGATGGAAAGAAAATCGTCGAAATGAAAGCGCTTATCGACAGTGGCGCTCAAGGAATTTTTATGGACAAATGATTTGCAAAAAAACACAGACTCTTGCTCTTGAGATTGGATAAGGAAATCCAAGTCTCAAACATAGACAAAAGCCCAAACAAAAATGGACCCATTAGGTTCTATACCTGACTCCTGACAAAAATTGATGGAAAAGTAAATTCCACTCGATTCCTGATTTCCAACCTAGGAAAAGAAGACATAATCCTCGGATTACCATGGTTAGACAGAATTAACCCCAAAGTAAACTGGACAAAGAAGACCATCAAGATTATCCCAGACAGGATAAAGAAACCGAACATATAACAAGCTATCAATTGAGAAGTTCAGATTCTAAAAATAGAATCAGAACACAAGAAGATGAAGTCAAAAGAGGCTTTCACAGATCAGCTGCGAAATATCCCTGACAGAAGAATCAAAAAGAAGAAATCAACGGTCTCTATTGAAGAGATACCCGATGAAGACGCAACCCCAAAGTTTGAAAGATTAGCAGATGACGAAGAAGCCATTCTCATAGCTGTGAATGAACTTCCCGATCAATATGAAGACATGCCAGCCCTAGTACCCAACACAGAAGACGACAAAGAAGACAAATCAGAAGGAGATCTTGTCACCGCATATCTTCAAGAAGAAACTATAACGACATCCGAACCAGAGAAAGAAGAACCCCTGAATCAACCCATTCAGATTGATTCAGATATAGCAATCAGAGCCAAGACATCTATATCACAAAGTCTTGCACATAAAGAAGAGCCAAAAGAAGAAAGAACTTTTGAAGATTTAGTCCCAAAAGAATACCACCGGTTTAGATCAGTATTCGAGAAGAAAGCATCAGAACGCTTTCCCGAATCAAGACCATGGGATCACAGAATCGATCTCAAACCAGACTTTGTACCAAAGAGATCGAAACTCTACCCATTAGGACAGAAAGAAGAAGAAGAAATGAACAAGTTCATTGATGAAAACCTAAAGAAAGGTTTTATCAAACCATCAAATTCACCTCAGGCTTCACCCTTCTTTTTCGTATCAAAGAAAGACAGCAAAGTGCTGAGACCCTGTCAAGACTATCGTTATCTGAACGATTACACAGTCAAGAACACATATCCCCTCCCATCTATCAACGATCTCCTAAACAAACTTCAAGGAGCCACAATCTTTACAAAGTTAGATATCCAATGGGGATATAACAATGTCCGAATTAAACAAGGCGATGAATGGAAAGGTGCCTTCATCACTAAAAGAGGACTATTTGAACCAACAGTAATGTTCTTTGGAATGACCAATTCACCCGGACATTCCAAGCCATGATGAATGACTATTTCACCGACATGATCGCCCAAGGATGGGTTTTGATCTATCTCAACGATATTCTCATATTCTCCAGAGACCCCAGACATCAACATGGACAAACTGAAAGAGTCCTAACAAGACTAGAAGAAAAGGATTTGTTCCTTAAACCAGAGAAGTGTGTTTTCAACGCAAAAGAAGTTGAATACCTAGGTTTCATCATAAGGCCAAATGAAATCTCCATGGACCCAACAAAGTTAGCCGGAATTCAAGATTGGATTCCACTGAAGAATGTAAAAGGTGTCAGATCATTTTTAGGATTCGGCAACTTCTACCGAAGATTTATTGGCAACTACACAGAAACTGCCAAACCCCTAAACGAACTCACTAAGAAAACAAAAGTTTTCGAATGGTCACAAGAGTGTCAAACAGCCTTTGATAACTTAAAGAAGAAGTTGCTAGAAAAACCCATCTTAATCATCCCTGATCCAACAAAACCATTCTATGTTGAATCAGATGCATCCAAATGGGCTACAGGAGCCATTCTCCAACAAAGAGATACAAACGGAGATTTGAAACCATGCGGTTACATCTCTCACAGTTTTACTCAAACAGAAAGGAACTACGACATATACGACAGAGAACTTCTAGGCATCATATGAGCCCTAGAAACATGGAGACACTTCCTAGAAGAAAGTCCACACCCCGTAACAGTATTTTCAGATCACAAGAATCTGACATACGTCCGAAAGACGCAGAAACTAAACCACCAACAAGCTAGATGGAGTTTATACCTATCAAGGTTTAATCTTCAACTCATTCACTTCCTGGATCAAGAA
>NW_001889959.1:98429-99800 GCF_000143565.1 Laccaria bicolor S238N-H82 | reverse complement strand
TTCGATTCATTTACAATTATCTGGTACCTTATAATTTGTCCCTATGTATTATAGTACATTTCTCCTTGATTATAATTGGATTACAATTCGTTCCTGTGATTACCTGCCTTACCTGCCTTATAAGGCTTCCTGGGTTTTTCCGACATGACTGTCAAACGGAGTCTCCCCTATCCGTATGCAGAGTGGTTACGAACGGGTAGATGGGTGGTGTTTTGCAGATGGAAGGCAGAGCAAAAAGGCTGACCGACGAAAGGCTTCGATTGTAAGGCTGTTGGCAATGTAAGCATCCGGGAGGCTCGGAGGCTCGGTTTAAACCACGGGTGCTTCGGGGTTGAAAGGATTCTCGGACCCCTATTGACGGCTACAGAACAAAGACAACACCGACGATTCTTCAGATTGAAAGACTCATCCGAGAATCGGCGCAACGGAAGACGATCAATGGGGAGTCGATGCCCGTTACGAAGGATGGTTGGTTGAACCTCGTGTCAGGGGCAGTGGGGAGGTCGAACAGCTGAAGGTGATGTATCTAACTGTCGCAGCTCTCCCCCCGTCTCACTTTCCTTATAAGGAAAGTTGATCGTTTGGGGGAGGATATAGTACATAACGAACAGTAGAAATATATGCCAGTTTGGTGTAGTGGTTATTTGTGCAGGTTTCTTGGTGCTTACCAAAGTGTTCGGGGTTTGATTCTGCTTCCTCCATTTTTTTTTCTACTTAAAACAATTACTTTACAGGAAAATTTTCTCTCCGCGCGGTAGCGCGTTCGTGTTTTTGGTTAAGTTAGGAGGTTAGGTTAGTTGTTAGGGTTGGGGTTGTTTTTCTCCCCGCGCGGTAGCACATTCTCAGTTAGGTTAGGTGGTTCGGTTAATGGTTAGGGTTGGGGATATTTTCCTCCCCACGTGGTAGCGCGTTCTCGGTTAGGTTAGGTGGTTAGGTAGTTAGGTTAGGTGGTTAGTTAGGTTAGGTGGTTAGATGGTTAGGTGGTTAGGTGGTTAGGGTAGTTTATATGCTCGAGAACGCGCGTTAGTGTGCTCTCGAGCCGACTTAGGGCAATGGCACATTGCCCTAAGTCAGGTTAGGTGGTTAAATAGTTAGGGTAGGTTAGGTGCTCAAGAACGCGCAGTAGCGCGTTCTCAAGCACGACTTAGGGCAATGGCACATTGCCCTAAGTCATAATATTGCCATATATGGAGTGCCGGTGATTGCCAGCACATCACATGTGTGAGACGGGGGGAGACGTACGACACTTACCCTTGCCTATTGGTTCCGCCGCTTCAGACGCCTGAGACTTGCCCCGAGCAAGCAAATTGGATACGCCCTTCCTGACGGCCTCAAGCAATGGCGTGACACTGTTGCGGACTTCCTTCCTGA
>NW_001889959.1:95927-98379 GCF_000143565.1 Laccaria bicolor S238N-H82 | reverse complement strand
TATGTTTACCGTAAACTTGAGTAGTGTACCATATCAATTGTAAATGAACTCCACATAGTATAACGTAAGAATGGGTACCAGAATAGCCCAATAATAGCCCTAAGAAACATGTAATAGGTGCTGGATAGACTACCATGTGCTGTTTTGGGGAGCAGTATCTTGGTCAGTTCAATTTACCGTTTTCTACCAAATAAGTGTTGATTAAAAGCTATTTGATGTCGATTTGAAGGGCCTGAAGAGACAAGAAGCTTGCGTGCCATCATATTTTTGAGATATCTGTCATGCTAAGTTTCTGATTTGAGGAGCGTGTACTCTATCTTTGTCAAATTCTCCATCACCATCCTTCATTAAAGGCTCGTTTACAACATATTCTAGTGTAGTTTAAAGGTCCCAAAGAGACAAGAGGTTTGCGTGTCCGTGTTCTGGAGATATCTTCCATTTTCTGTTTTGGGGAGCAAGTACCTTAGGTCAGTCAAGTTTCCATCGTTTCTTATGATCTAGGGCTCGTTTAAAACATATTCTAGTGTCGTTTGAAGGTCCCAAAGAGACAAGAGGGTTGCATGTCCGCATTCCAGAGATATCTTTTATTTTCTGTTTTGGGGAGCAAGTACCTTAGGTCAGTCAAATTTCCATCGTTTCTTATGATCTAGGGCTCGTTTAAAACATATTCTAGTGTCGTTTGAAGGTCCCGAAGAGACGAGAGGTTTGCGTGTCCGCGTTCTGGAGATATCTTCCATTTTCTGTTTTGGGGAGCAAGTACCTTAGGTCAGTCAAATTTCCACCGTTTTCTACCAAATAAGTGTTGATTAAAACATATTTGATGTCGATTTGAAGGTCCCGAAGAGACAAGAGGTTTGCGTGTCATCACATTCTAGAGATATCTGTCATGCTAAGTTTCTGTTTTGGGGAGCGTGTACTCTATCTTTGTCAAATTTCCATCACCTCCTTCATCTAGGGCTCGTTTACAACATATTCTAGTGTCGTTTGAAGGTCCCAAAGAGACAAGAGGTTTGCGTGTCCGCGTTCTGGAGATATCTTCCATTTTCTGTTTTGGGGAGCAAGTACCTTAGGTCAGTCAAGTTTCCATCGTTTCTTATGATCTAGGGCTCGTTTAAAACATATTCTAGTGTCGTTTGAAGGTCCCAAAGAGACAAGAGGTTTGCGTGTCTGCATTCCAGAGATATCTTTTATTTTCTGTTTTGGGGAGCAAGTACCTTAGGTCAGTCAAATTTCCATCGTTTCTTATGATCTATGGCTCGTTTAAAACATATTCTAGTGTCGTTTGAAGGTCCCAAAGAGACAAGAGGTTTGCGTGTCCGCGTTCTGGAGATATCTTCCATTTTCTGTTTTGGGGAGCAAGTACCTTAGGTCAGTCAAATTTCCATCGTTTCTTATGATCTAGGGCTTGTTTAAAACATATTCTAGTGTAGTTTGAAGGTCCCAAAGAGACAAGAGGTTTGCGTGTCTGCCTTCTGGAGATATCTTACATTTTCTGTTTTGGGGAGTGAGTACCCTAGGTCAGTCAAATTTCCATCATTTCTTATGATCTATGTCTCGTTTAAAACATATTCTAGTGTAGTTTGAAGGTCCCAAAGAGACAAGAGGTTTGCGTGTCTGCGTTCCAGAGATATATTACATTTTCTGTTTTGGGGTGTGTGACTCTGTCACACCGTCTCAGGCAATTCTTAGCTATTTTCTATGATCTTAGGTTCATTTAAAGTATATTCTATTACTAGTTCAATAATATGTACAGACAAAAGCCAATTTTATTTGTTTCGAATGAGCTAGCATGTGTGGTTGATGAGGCTGAAAATCCCGGCTCTAGCCGGCTCAAGCAGTAGCCAAGCCAGATCAATCGGCTCGGCTCGGCTTTAATTTCAGCTCGGCTGTGGCTTGAACCAGCTAAAAGCCGAAGCCGCGGCAACACTACCTATTATACTATTTTGAATGCCCAAATTGCATAAAAACAAGTGCCGCACTCAATTTGGTGTTGTGGAGTGAGGTTCCCTGCCGAATGTCGAGGTGCCGCATGCCAAATCAAGTTTGGACTTTGTCAAAATTTGGCAGGGTCAACTATATTTTCGAGCTCAGGGGGTGGGGGAAGAAGATTGAATGTACAAATTTGGTATTGTTAGAATCACATTAATGTCCTCTATCAATCTATATATATTAGAGAAGCACCGGTGGTAGTGTAAATATTTTATTGCAGCAAGAGACTTCTGAACAACGTTGGAAGGGCCAGGCAAACAAAGGCAAATAGTCCAATAGTTCTACAAGTTCATGCTACAAAACATGGGGGAAGAAGCTTGAATAATCAAACAAGCTGGCATAGTAATCTGGAAGCAATTTCATTTCTACTGATACTATTTTTTAAGAGCACCAGTGGTCTGTGGCCAAGTGAATCTAATGCTCTGCTGGTTTCTCTGGGTTGTCACACTGTCACAAGTGTGAT
>NW_001889959.1:93710-95877 GCF_000143565.1 Laccaria bicolor S238N-H82 | reverse complement strand
TTTGTACGGTTTTGTCCAGTGTACATAGTAAATAAAAGATATTCTGTGAGAAGTTACAATAATTTTTCATGTGATTTCAAGGGCCCTCGCTAAAATTACCTGCAGGATTTATTCTTACAGCTATTAAATCCCCACTTACAGCTATTACATCCCCACTGGGGCCTTCTGCTCTGTAAATTCTGCTTTGCATTCAGCGTAAGTTTAGTGTTTGAAAGTCTGGTTCGGTCCGGTTTTTTGATGCCCAGGGGCGTTAACCGTAACCGTAACCGGTCTGCCTTTTCCCCAGAAGTCAAAAGACCAGACCGGACCGCAAAAAGACCGCAGACCGCGGTTTTTTGCAGTCTATAGACTGGTTTCGGTCTGCATCAGTTTTAACCGGTTTATGACCGGTCTTTAGGCCAATATTTTAAAATTATGAATCGGTAAATTTATTAACATCTCTAATAGCTTCAAAACGAGCCCAAGAACGTTAAATTCCATTAGGAATTGGTGCTTCTATAAAATAAGTTTGGTACATCTATTATTCCCAAAAGTAATTTACATTTTAATTCATATCTCTCTCGTTTTTTTACCAAATCGTACGTTCTTGGGTGCGTTTTAAAGGGTATTTAAGGGGCTACAAAAGACCGGTTCACGTTAACCGGTTTTTTTGCGGTCTTTACATTTCAAAAATAAAAGACCGTAACCGCAGGTCCGGTCTTTTGCGGTCTTGGTCCGGTCTGGTTACAGTCTTTTTCCAGTCACGAGACCGGACTTCCAAACACTACGTAAGTTACTGTCAAGGGGGTGCCGGCATTGAAAAAAAAGACCCGGGGTCGATTTTTTTTAAGGCAACTTGAGATGGACTAACTAACTAACGTAATCAGGAACATGTCTATATATAGTAATATGACATCATTTGTGAGTGCTTTCCCCTGCGTCTTGCACAAGTCATGCAGGCACAATTCCGGGGTGCTTGCACATGTTCCACACATTTTAGATGGAACTAGGCAAATAACATGAGTTGGAAAATCACTCAGTTCTCATAATACAATGTACTTACCTAGTGTGTCTCGCATACCTTGTTTGCATATGAGGATTTGATGAGGATACACAGCTACCACAAATTGCGAAGCCCTCTGCATCAATGGCAAGTGGCTCCATCTCAATGGTGTGATACATAGAATGTGTGAAACCAATGTTAGACATACTGTAGATTTTAGGATATTGTTGGTCAATGGTAATTCAAGTAATGTCAAAAAAAATTGAAAAAAATGCCCAAATATGGCAGGAATTAATGAATATCTTATATCACAGTGCTTGATGGCCTCTATTGGAGCTGTATTCCTCTCAGTACATTCTGTAGTTACCATATTATGCTGCAAGGTACTCAACTTGATGATTGAAGGCCTTCTGCCCAAGGCATCCTCTTTTTTTTTTTCACAGCCTGTGGCTGGACTAACTAACCGGGTCCCAGTACGGGATTCCCAGGCCAGCACCCCCTTGGTTACTGTAAGTATTCTACTTTGTGTAAGTATTTCTGCTTTGTGCAAGTAAGTATCCACCTTTCGATCCAAAAGCGCTGGTGACTGGCGCCCTGAGACCAGAGGACTTCCAAATTCACTCATCCCAATTGGGAAGATGTTGGATTGACCTGATCTGATCTGAACTGCCTAGAATTGAGCAGGCCTTAAAGTTGTTTGTAGATGTGCCACCGAATCAAAAAATTTTAAAATGACCTATTATACTATTTTGAATGCCCAAATTGCATAAAAACAAGTGCCGCACTCAATTTGGTGTTGTGGAGTGAGGTGCTGTGCACCAAATCAAGTTTGGACTTTGTCAAAATTTGGCAGGGTCAACTATATTTTCGAGCTCAGGGGGTGGGGGAAGAAGATTGAATGTACAAATTTGGTATTGTTAGAATCACATTAATGTCCTCTATCAATCTATATATATTAGAGAAGCACTGGTGGTAGTGTAAATATTTTATTGCAGCAAGAGACTTCTGAATGATGTTGGAAGGGCCAGGCAAACAAAGGCAAACAGTCCAATAGTTCTACAAGTTCATGCTACAAAACATGGGGGAAGAAGCTTGAATAATAAAACAAGCTGGCATAGTAATCTAGAAGCAATTTTGTTTCTACTGATACTATTTTTAAGAGCACCAGTAGTCTGTGGCCAAGTG
>NW_001889959.1:92690-93602 GCF_000143565.1 Laccaria bicolor S238N-H82 | reverse complement strand
TTGCCCTGCTTCCAGTTGCAAGTGTTCTTCAGCTGGACAACATGGCCATCCTGTGCTCCAGAAGACTTCTCTTCACTTTTTGAAGCATCTGCCCAAAGCACTTGGACCTTAAGACTCAGATAGCCATACAGAGGAGTGCAAAAAGAATGAAGGTTGGGTCATTTTCTGGTTCTTTCTAAGAATCTATTGTTACCTCAAATGTATTTGTGTATTCTTTTACATTATGTAGTTGTATTATACTTCCCTTGGTATGGACTTATTTCAGTGAAAGCTGGGGCCTTGAGAAGGTTTTTATTCTGGTGACATCTGAAAAAATAAATATGCACTAACTGGGGAGGTAGCCAGAACATACCTCTGGTTAACCTGAATGAGCCTATCAAAGAATCAGTTAAAAATACTGAGCAGTTATGCCTCCAGAAAATGGTCATTTTGTGCTATTTTGGTCATTTTTGGCCTGTTTTAAACAATACAAGCCATTTTCCAAAGCCTCTACAGAACTAACTGCAGTATTTACATGCTTTACTTTTTATATAACCCATTTATTTTTCAGAGTAATAATGGTTGAGATACAAATGGTTTATATTGGTATAATAAATTATACGCAAAAAAACTGGTCTGGATCGGTCTGAACCAGCTCCATAGACCACAAAATACTGGTCCTAGGTGGTTTGGTTTGGTTCCCTCAATATCTGGGTCAGTCCTAGACCAGTTGCAATCCATGGTTGTGCATTTTGGGGGCAAAAAACTGGACTGAACTGAACTTGCGAACACTAGTGTTGACACTCTGTACATCATGTCATGGGCCTGTTGTTGAGCTTTCATATGAGGAAGCATGTGTATATAAATTTATTTCTATGCAATATACATCTGGAGGAGGTCAGAATCGGCAGGACTAGTAATTCACCCCAAAGC
>NW_001889959.1:87865-92502 GCF_000143565.1 Laccaria bicolor S238N-H82 | reverse complement strand
GAGATGCAATTGTGATGAGGAGACATAATGCTGATTGCGAGTGAAGTGAGAGTAGATGGATGTGATTGTGAGGCAAAGAGAGTATTGTGGAGAGAGGGGACACTATGGTGATTAAAAGTTGAGATTATGGGAACTAAAACTCCAAGGGTCACCAAACAATAGGTTGTCAAATGAAACATTCAGGGCATTGGCAGTAGGAAGATTGACCTGAGTCGAAGGAGGGGTGGGGATCTGAGCCATTGAACTCCATTCCATAGTCACATCAGCATCTGTAGGTGAATTGGATTACCCAAATTCAAATCATAGAACAGATGGCATACCTTTGGTACTGGCATCAGGTATTATGTTGGACTGTCCAGCTGCATATGATGATGGTCCAGCACCACTTATCTGTGTATAGTCTGGAAACTCAATCCCAAATGCGACATGAAACTTCCTTTCCTGTGGAGAGATGTAAGCATGATGAGAAGTAAGAAGAGAAGCAAAAACTCGCTTTCTAAATTCTTAGGCACCACTCTGACCAATGTCTCCCATTGTTCCTTCTTGTAAAACTGTACTGAACAATGAGTTAGATAAGCCATCTAGAGATAGAAAAGTAAGTTAGTCTATCAAAGAAATCAAGAGAAAACACACCTGTGATGCTGCAGCACCAAAGTTTAGAGTAATAGCTCGTTCAGTAGTTGAGAAGTTCTTTAGCTCCAACATCTTAATTGAGGCTGGGTTCTGGTTCTTCTTAGAAGATGAAAACATAGGAGGATAGAGGGGAGTTTGGCCACCCCTGTTGCCCTGCTTCCAGTTGCAAGTGTTCTTCAGCTGGACAACATGGCCATCCTGTGCTCCAGAAGACTTCTCTTTGCTTTTTGAAGCATCTGCCCAAAGCACTTGGACCTTAAGACTCAGATAGCCATACAGAGGAGTGCAAAAAGAATGAAGGTTCGGTCATTTTCTGGTTCTTTCTAAGAATCTATTGTTACCTCAAATGTATTTGTGTATTCTTTTACATTATGTAGTTGTATTACACTTCCCTTGGTATGGACTTATTTCAGTGAAAGCTGGGGCCTTGAGAAGGTTTTTATTCTGGTGACATCTGAAAAAATAAATATGCGCTAACTGGGGAGGTAGCCAGAACATACCTCTGGTTAACCTGAATGAGCCTATCAAAGAATCAGTTAAAAATACTGAGCAGTTATGCCTCCAGAAAACAGTCATTTTGTGCTATTTTGGTCATTTTTGGCCTGTTTTAAACAATACAAGCCATTTTCCAAAGCCTCTATAGACATAACTGCGGTATTTACATGCTTTACTTTTTATATAACCCATTTATTTTTCAGAGTAATAATGGTTGAGATACAAATGGTTTATATTGGTATAATAAATTATACACAAAAAAACCGGTCTGGATCGGTCTGAACCAGCTCCATAGACCACAAAATGCTGGTCCTAGGTGGTTCGGTTCAGTTCCCTCAATATCTGGGTACCAGGGGGGTCAGAGTTACACCCAGTTCAGCAATCAATTCATGTGAATTAAAATTTTGGAATCATTATTGCACCAGATCTTGAATTGTTGCTGAATCACGCTGAATCATTCACCCTGACTCCCCCTAATAGCACAAAACATACACAGAATACAGGAAATCATACCAACCATCAATAATGATCCATGATGTACCAATTCTGAAACTTTTCAATCATAAAACATATCTGAGTTATATTTAGATTTGTAATAAATCACAAACATTCTGAATCCTAAAATAGCACAGATTTCAAACATTCGCAAGCTATTTTCAATTTTTATCCTCTGGGGAAACCTACATAAATCACCAAAACAATGAAATAAAATAAATATCCTAACAGCAGAAATTTATGGAAAACAGGGCCAGTGGATGTTGGCAGCTCCTGGGCTATAGGGATTTGTGCCAGGATCCAGGGCTTTTTGGTATTTTAGTACAGCCTAGGCTGTGGGTGTGAGGAACATGAGGCTACACACTGTTAGTAGTACCACAGAACTGCACATTGTCAGCAAAACTGGTGGGAGTGGTGGATGCAGTAGCAGTAGGGGAAGTTGGAGTGTTGGTCATTAGAAGATGTCAAAAGTCAAAAAAAAAATTGTGAGATGACTGACAGGTAATTTCTTAGCATCAGTGCCAGATATGAAGGTGATGGGAAACACACTCCCAGAAACATAGACATATATTGGTACCTACACATGAGTGAGATGTCTGGTTCTGATGCAGACATTATCTTATCCTAAGATGAGTTTGCACTCATGCCTCATGAAAACCTTCTCCCAAGTGTGGAAAAAAAATGGACTGGGAATAAAGATGTAACTGGTGAGCTGTGAGCAAGCTGATGTGGGTGTCATTAAGCCAACAACAGTGGGCTGGTGAACATATGTGTGAATTGGGTTATTGAGGTGTGAAGACCAATCTCATGACTCAGTCTATCATTTGTTTTGCTTAGTGGAGACCATAGGTGCTTCAGATATTCATCACATAGTCTCTGCTCTCCTTCAGGAAATCCTCAAAGGAGTTCCAAGTAAAGGATCGTTGAGCTGATAGAGTATTCAGCATCTTGTCAAACTCAAGTCACTTCTATACTCTCAAGCAAAGTGTGGTATGACATACTTCTGGGCAAGGGTATGTGCAGTGGTGATTTGAAGAATAAAGAAAGATGAACTAGATACACATATAACTATGGAACAACTTGAGTCATGATGTTGCATAAGCAAAAGTAATGTTAAAGTCTGACTTGTATACTGAATGAAGAGAAGCGGAAGACTGAGATGTTTGTTGGATAAAATGAAAATCATTAGTATGCTTGCCTAGACCTGGGCATCTGCTACAAATACATGAGAGTAGTTCAAAAAGAATTACCAAACTATACCTTTTCTCTGAAAATTCACTGTTGTATCTGGAAGA
This sequence comes from Laccaria bicolor S238N-H82, assembly GCF_000143565.1. NCBI lineage: Eukaryota > Fungi > Basidiomycota > Agaricomycetes > Agaricales > Hydnangiaceae > Laccaria > Laccaria bicolor. The sequence continues at coordinate 89,584 of NW_001889959.1, read as the reverse complement.
ACTGCTTGGAGTGGATCATTTGAAACAATCTCTGTGGAATGCAAGTTTTGTTCAATGGGAACTGTGCTTTCTGTGCATTAAGAACTTGAATGTCCTGTGCTTCTTGAATATTGGCCATAGTTACAATTGTATGAGATTCTGCTTGAAGAGCTCTGGTATTGAATTCAAAAGCTTGGGTCTCCAATTTCTCTGCTTCTTTGTACCTTGCCAGATTTTTATATGTTATTGCTAATTTTCTCATAGCTAGAATAGTGTCTGGGTGTTCCACTCCAAACATTCTATTCATTGATTCCAGAACTTGTATTTCCAGCTTCTCTGCCTCTGTGTATTTTTCCATACATCCAGATGTTGCTGCTAGATTTGCCATGGCATTGATTGTATCAGGGTGTTCCACCCCAAGAATTCTATTTCTTGCATCCAAAACTTGCATCTCCAGCTTCTCTGCTTCTGTGTATTTTCCCAAGTTTCGATATATTGCTGCAAGATTTGCCATGGCACTGATTGTATGTGGGTGTTCCACTCCAAGAATGCTGTTTCTTGCATCCAAAACTTGCATATCCAGCTTTTCTGCCTCTTTGTATTTTTCTAAGTTGTGATATGTTGCTGCTAGATTTTCCATGGCATTTATTGTATCTGGGTGTTCCACTCCAAGAATTCTATTTCTTGTATTCAGAACTTGCATGACCAGCTTTTCTGCATCTGTGTATTTTCCCAAGAGTTGATATGTTGCTGCTAGACTCTCCATGGCATTGAGTGTATGTGGATGTTCTACTCCAGGAATTTCATTCCTTGCATCCAGAACTTGCAAATCCAGCTTCTCTGCCTCTATGTATCTTCCCAACTTTCGATGGGTTGCTGCAAGAGCTTCCATGGCATCAAATGTATCTGGATGTTCCACTCCAAGAATTCTGTTTCTTGCATCTAAAACTTGCATTCCCAACTTGCCTGCCTCTGTGTATTTTCCCAAGTTTTGATATGTTGCTGCTAGATTTGCCATGGCATTTATTGTATCTTGGTGTTCCACTCCAAGAATTCTGTTTCTTGCATCCAGAACTTGCATCTCCAGCATCTCTGCCTCTGTGTATCTTACCAACTTTTTATATGTCACTGCTAGACTTGCCATGGCACTGATTGTAGATGGGTGTTCCACTCCAAGAACTTTATTTCTTGCATCCAGAACTTGCATCTGCAGCATCTCTGCCTCTGTGTATTTTCCCAAGTGTCGATATGTTGCTGCTAGATTTGCCATGGCATTGATTGTAGATGGGTGTTCCACTCCAAGAACTTTATCACTTGAATGCAGAACTTGCATCTGCAGCTTCTCTGCCTCTGTGTATTTTCCCAAGTGTCGATATGTTGCTGCTAGATTTGCCATGGCATTGATTGTAGATGGGTGTTCCACTCCAAGAACTCTGTCACTTGAATGCAGAACTTGCATCTGCAGCTTCTCTACCTTTGTGTATTTTCCTTGAAAATAATATGTTGCTGCTAGATATGCCATAGCATTAATTGTATCTGGGTGTTCCACTCCAAGAATTCTGTTACTTGCATCCAGGACTTGTATCTGCAGCTTCTCTACCTTTGTGTATTTTCCCTGAAAATAATATGTTGCTGCTAGATATGCCATGGCATTAATTGTATCTGGGTGTTCAACTCCAAAAATTCTGTTGCTTACACCCAAAACATGCATCTCCAGCTTCTCTGCCTCTGTGTATTTTC
>NW_001889959.1:85161-87815 GCF_000143565.1 Laccaria bicolor S238N-H82 | reverse complement strand
CTAAACATATCTGAGCTATATTTAGATTTGTAATAAAACTCAAACATTCTGAATCCTAAAATAGCACAGATTTCAAACATTAGCAAGCTATTTTCAATTTTTATCCTCTGGGGAAACCTACATAAATTGCGAAAACAATGAAATAAAATAAATATCCTAACAGCAGAAATTTATGGAAAACAGGGCCAGTGGATGTTGGCAGCTCCTGGGCTATAGGGATTTGTGCCAGGATCCAGGGCTTTTTGGTATTTTAGTACAGCCTAGGCTGTGGGTGTGAGGAACATGAGGCTACACACTGTTAGTAGTACCACAGAACTGCACATTGTCAGCAAAACTGGTGGGAGTGGTGGATGCAGTAGCAGTAGGGGAAGTTGGAGTGTTGGTCATTAGAAGATGTCAAAAGTCAAAAAAAAAATTGTGAGATGACTGACAGGTAATTTCTTAGCATCAGTGCCAGATATGAAGGTGATGGGAAACACACTCCCAGAAACATAGACATATATTGGTACCTACACATGAGTGAGATGTCTGGTTCTGATGCAGACATTATCTTATCCTAAGATGAGTTTGCACTCATGCCTCATGAAAACCTTCTCCCAAGTGTGGAAAAAAAATGGACTGGGAATAAAGATGTAACTGGTGAGCTGTGAGCAAGCTGATGTGGGTGTCATTAAGCCAACAACAGTGGGCTGGTGAACATATGTGTGAATTGGGTTATTGAGGTGTGAAGACCAATCTCATGACTCAGTCTATCATTTGTTTTGCTTAGTGGAGACCATAGGTGCTTCAGATATTCATCACATAGTCTCTGCTCTCCTTCAGGAAATCCTCAAAAGAGTTCCAAGTAAAGGATCATTGAGCTGATAGAGTATTCAGCATCTTGTCAAACTCAAGTCACTTGTATACTCTCAAGCAAAGTGTGGTATGACATACTTCTGGGCAAGGGTATGTGCAGTGGTGATTTGAAGAATAAAGAAAGATGAACTAGATACACATATAACTATGGAACAACTTGAGTCATGATGTTGCATAAGCAAAAGTAATGTTAAAGTCTGACTTGTATACTGAATGAAGAGAAGGGGGAGACTGAGATGTTTGTTGGATAAAATGAAAATCATTAGTATGCTTGCCTAGACCTGGGCATCTGCTACAAAGACATGAGAGTAGTTCAAAAAAGAATTACCAAACTATACCTTTTCTCTGAAAATTCACTGTTGTATCTGGAAGAACTGCTTGGAGTGGATCATTTGAAACAATCTCTGTGGAATGCAAGTTTTGTTCAATGGGAACTGTGCTTTCTGTGCATTAAGAACTTGAATGTCCTGTGCTTCTTGAATATTGGCCATAGTTACAATTGTATGAGATTCTGCTTGAAGAGCTCTGGTATTGAATTCAAAAGCTTGGGTCTCCAATTTCTCTGCTTCTTTGTACCTTGCCAGATTTTTATATGTTATTGCTAATTTTCTCATAGCTAGAATAGTGTCTGGGTGTTCCACTCCAAACATTCTATTCATTGATTCCAGAACTTGTATTTCCAGCTTCTCTGCCTCTGTGTATTTTTCCATACATCCAGATGTTGCTGCTAGATTTGCCATGGCATTGATTGTATCAGGGTGTTCCACCCCAAGAATTCTATTTCTTGCATCCAAAACTTGCATCTCCAGCTTCTCTGCTTCTGTGTATTTTCCCAAGTTTCGATATATTGCTGCAAGATTTGCCATGGCACTGATTGTATGTGGGTGTTCCACTCCAAGAATGCTGTTTCTTGCATCCAAAACTTGCATATCCAGCTTTTCTGCCTCTTTGTATTTTCCTAAGTTGTGATATGTTGCTGCTAGATTTTCCATGGCATTGATTGTATCTGGGTGTTCCACTCCAAAAATTCTGTTCTTGCATCCAGAACTTGTATCTCCAGCTTCTCTACTTTTGTGTATTTTCCCTGAAAATGATATGTTGCTGCTAGATATGCCATGGCATTAATTGTATCTGGGTGTTCCACTCCAAGAATTCTGTTACTTGCATCCAGAACTTGCATCTGCAGCTCCTCTGCCTCTCTGTATTTTTTTAAGTTTCGATATGTTGCTGCTAACTTTGTCATGGCATTGATTGTGTGTGGGTGCTCCACTCCAAGATTTCTCTTTCTTGCATCCAGAACTTGCATGCCCAGTGCCTCTGCCTCTGTGCAATTTTCCAAGTTGCCATATGTTGTTGCCAGATTGGCCATGGCAGTGATTGTGTCTGGGTGTTCCACCCCAAGAGCAGTACTTTACAGTGCCCCACCTATTCCTGCAGGAATCCTGCAGGAATGGGATCATTCCAGTGGAATTCCAGGGGAATCCTGCAGGAATAGAGTCATTCCAGTGGAATTCCAGAGGAATTCCAGAGGAATCCAGAGGAATCCAGAGGAATTCCAGTGGAATCCACAGCATTCCACTGGAATTCCACTGGAATAGGACTGGAATCAAGCAGAGTAAGTTTTTTTCAACTCCAAGCTTATCCTGATGACTTGGCACTCATATTTCCTTGTAAAATTCACATGTAGAAGTCATAGATTGAGTTGTAATTTATTTGAAATGTATTACTACACACACTACACAGTTTATCTTAAAGGGAGGGGGTAGAGGAGGGACAAGGTGGGGATGTATTTGAAATGT
>NW_001889959.1:83235-85111 GCF_000143565.1 Laccaria bicolor S238N-H82 | reverse complement strand
GACAAGAAAGAGGGAAGGACGGAAGGGGGAGGGACAAGGAAGGGGGAGGGAGGAAAGGGGGGAAGGAATGGTGGAGCAAGGGGGAGGGACAAGGAAAGGGGGAAGGAGGCAGGGAGGGAGGGAATGGTGGAGGGGAGAGGGAGTGTGGCTGGGACCTCGGCCATCGTCGTCCCGCGTTGGCATCCCATCGTTGTGTCGCATTTCGTTGTCGCCTCCTCGTCGCGTGTTCGCGTTTTCGTCGTGTGTCCGCGTTGTTGCGTTATTCGTGACGTTGTCGTCGCCGTCGTCGTGGGCGCTGGTTGCCGTTGGGGGCGTCGTCGTGGGTGGCGTTGGTGTGGACGTGGTGGTTTTGGTAGGCGGCGTGGTGCCGTCGTATGTCGTGTGGGCGGTGCGTGTTTTTCGGTGGGCGGCGCGTGTTTTTCGGTGGGCGGCGCGTGTTTTTCGGTGGGCGCTCGTGTTTTTCGGTGGGTGGTGGGATGTTTTCGTGGGCGGGGTATGGTTTTCGTGGGCGCTGGCGGTGTACATGGGCGGTGGGCGTCGTTTTGTGCCCGTCGGGTGTCGTTTTGTGTCCGGGGGCGTTGTTTTCGTGGGCGTTGGGTGTTTTCGTGGGTTACGGCGCTCGTTGTTTCGTGACGTGGCGTCGCCGCGTTGGTGTTGAAGGGTGTAGTGGTTGATGTTGGTGGTCGTGGTGGCCATGGGTGATCGAGGAGCGATGTTGGCGGTGGTGGCTATGGGTGACGGTGATGGCGTGGCGTTGGCGGCGGTGACGAGCAAGGTGGTGGTGGTGGAAGAAGAGAGTGGCCATGTTTGGTGAGCATGTTCACCAAACAAACATTGTTTGTGATCCATTGAAAATAAATAAACTATAATACAGTAATAAATAAATAAAATAAACAGATTGGACTGGAATCCCATTCCTGCCCACTCCGGGGAACACCATTCCTGCCCATTCCGGGGAAGACCATTCCGGGGAACATTCCGGTGTACATTCCGGAATCCACCGGAATTCCACTGGAATGGAAAACACCGGAATAAACAATTTAGCAGGGCCTTCTGCTAAATTCCATTCCACCGGAATCCACCGGAATTCCACCGGAATGACCGGATTCCTGCAGGAATAGGGGGGGCACTGCTAAGACCTCCAGTACTTTACATTTCTTGTATCCAGAACTTGTATCTCCATCCTCTCTGCCTCTGTGTATTTCTTCAAGTTTCCACATGTTGCTGCTAGATTTGCCATGGCATTGATTGTGTCTGGGTGTTCCACCCCAAGAACTCTGTTTCTTGCATCCAGAACATGTGTCTCCATCTTCTCTGCCTCTGTGTATTTCTTCAAGTTTCCATATGTTGCTGCTAGATTTGCCATGGCATTGATTGTGTCTGGGTGTTCCACTCCAAGAATTCTGTTGCTTGCCTCCAGAACATGCATCTCCAGCTTCTCTGCCTCTGTGTGTTTTCCCAAGTTTCCATATGCTGCTGCTAGATTTGCCATTGCATTGATTGTGTCTGGGTGTTCAACTCCAGTACTTTACATTTCTTGTATCCAGAACTTGTATCTCCATCCTCTCTGCCTCTGTGTATTTCTTCAAGTTTCCACATGTTGCTGCTAGATTTGCCATGGCATTGATTGTGTCTGGGTGTTCCACCCCAAGAACTCTGTTTCTTGCATCCAGAACATGTGTCTCCATCTTCTCTGCCTCTGTGTATTTCTTCAAGTTTCCATATGTTGCTGCTAGATTTGCCATGGCATTGATTGTGTCTGGGTGTTCCACTCCAAGAATTCTGTTGCTTGCCTCCAGAACATGCATCTCCAGCTTCTCTGCCTCTGTGTGTTTTCCCAAGTTTCCATATGCTGCTGCTAGATTTGCCATTGCAT
>NW_001889959.1:77299-83185 GCF_000143565.1 Laccaria bicolor S238N-H82 | reverse complement strand
GGTGGAAGAAGAGAGTGGCCATGTTTGGTGAGCATGTTCACCAAACAAACATTGTTTGTGATCCATTGAAAATAAATAAACTATAATACAGTAATAAATAAATAAAATAAACAGATTGGACTGGAATCCCATTCCTGCCCACTCCGGGGAACACCATTCCTGCCCATTCCGGGGAAGACCATTCCGGGGAACATTCCGGTGTACATTCCGGAATCCACCGGAATTCCACTGGAATGGAAAACACCGGAATAAACAATTTAGCAGGGCCTTCTGCTAAATTCCATTCCACCGGAATCCACCGGAATTCCACCGGAATGACCGGATTCCTGCAGGAATAGGGGGGGCACTGCTAAGACCTCCAGTACTTTACATTTCTTGTATCCAGAACTTGTATCTCCATCCTCTCTGCCTCTGTGTATTTCTTCAAGTTTCCACATGTTGCTGCTAGATTTGCCATGGCATTGATTGTGTCTGGGTGTTCCACCCCAAGAACTCTGTTTCTTGCATCCAGAACATGTGTCTCCATCTTCTCTGCCTCTGTGTATTTCTTCAAGTTTCCATATGTTGCTGCTAGATTTGCCATGGCATTGATTGTGTCTGGGTGTTCCACTCCAAGAATTCTGTTGCTTGCCTCCAGAACATGCATCTCCAGCTTCTCTGCCTCTGTGTGTTTTCCCAAGTTTCCATATGTGGCTGCTAGATTTGCCATTGCATTGATTGTGTCTGGGTGTTCAACTCCAAGAATTCTGTTGCTGGCATCCAGAACATGCATCTCCATCTTCTCTGCCTCTGTGTATTTCTTCAAGTTTCCATATGTTGCTGCTAGATTTGCCATGGCATTGATTGTGTCTGGGTGTTCCACTCCAAGAATTCTGTTGCTTGCCTCCAGAACATGCATCTCCAGCTTCTCTGCCTCTGTGTGTTTTCCCAAGTTTCCATATGTGGCTGCTAGATTTGCCATTGCATTGATTGTGTCTGGGTGTTCAACTCCAAGAATTCTGTTGCTGGCATCCAGAACATGCATCTCCAGCTTCTTTGCCTCTGTGTATTTTCCCAAGTTTCCATATGTGGCTGCTAGATTTGCCATTGCTCTGATTGTTTCTGGGTGTTCCACTCCAAGAACTTTATTCCTTGCATCCAGAACTTGCATTGCCATATTCTCTGCCTCTGTGTATTTTCCCAACTTCTCATATGTTCCTGCTAGATCAGCAATAGCTCTGATGGTATCTGGATGTTCCACTCCAAGAATTCTGTTCCTTGCATCCAGAACTTGCATCTCCATTTTCTCTGCCTCTGTGTACTTTCCCAGACAAGAATATGTTTCTGCTAGATGGGCCATTGCTTTGATTGTGTCTAGGTGTTCCACTCCAAGAATTCTGTTTCTTGCATCCAGAACTTGCATTTCCAGCTTCTCTGCTTCCATGTATTTTCCCAGGTCTCGATTTGTTGATGCAATGTTTGCCATAGCTCTGATTATATCTGGGTGTTCTACCTCAAGAATTTCATTCCTTCTATCCAGAACCTTAATCTGCAAGATTTCTGCTTCCTTTGTATATCCTTGCTTTTGCAAGAGATCTCCACATTTGTCATAAGCATCATCTAAGTAAGTGATAGCCCTCTGATTGCTTCCTGATCTGGAATACTCCATATTTGCTCTTACATGTGTTACCAAGACTCTGTGAAATCGATATGGTTGGCTTTCATCCCATCTTAGTGAACAAGCTAAAGTAGCATATGCCATTAAGCAATGTCTTTCCCTCTCATCCAAAGTCATTCTGTCTCTTCCCCAAGCATGGACAAGTGGATGCATTGTGTACACACCATTAGGTGGTGCTTTTCTTATCAAGGAGAAGAACAACAACATCTGAATGCCTTCTCCAAAGAGTAAATTATCCCAAGTACCTGCCTTGTTCAGAGGCAGTAGTCTCTTATCCAGCATATAACTAGGCATTGTCACGGGTAACCCCCGGGTACTTTCGGCCTTACCCGTACCCCTACCCCTGGAAACCCATACCCTCAACCACGGGTACGGGTTTCTGTGGGTAAGGGTATGGGTTCTGGCGGGTTTGGCGGGTTTGGCGGGTCTTACGGGTTTGGCTCCACGGGTAGGTATCTTAATTAAGTAGTAATCTCAGAGCGTCTTATTCTCGGTCATAAGTCAAACAATGATACCATTTTGGCGTACAAGTAAGCTATTGAACACGAAGACAACTATAACTATACTAATCATCGTCGTCAACTATGGCATCCCAATCTGCTGCGAGATCCTCCTCAGCAGCATCAGCTGGAACCTCCGCCAACACAGTGACTGCCTTCACATCGAAATCTTTGACATAGCCCAGCAAACTCCATCCCCCGAGGCACATCAACGCACGAGTTGACTGGACAGAGAGGCGGCTGCGGACATGGGAAAGCAACAGCCGTCCCTGACTGAAAACCCGCTCGACATCGACTGACATAGCTAAAGTAGTTGAGTTGTTAGAATATGCCATCGAGTCAGTTCATGAGACGTACCAGGGATTGTTAAATAGTCCAACGCCATACGGTGAAGGCGAGGATATTCAGCTTTTTTCCCAGCCCACCACCGAATTGGATCTTTGACATTTTCTGTCTTGATGTTGAGGTATTCGTCGAGCTCATCGCGAAGCTCCGTTTCATCAGAGGCTGTTAATGCAGGTAGAGTGTCGAACATGTTCTCGTCAGAATCGGAGACGGGAGCCTCAGGGGCCTGATATATATAAGTATAAGTCTATACATTACAATAGAAAACATACCGGTACAAGGCCGTCATCATCAATTTCCATGAATGCGTATGTTCGGTCAAACTCGTCGCGTACAAGGGATTCGGCAGTCCTGATCCAGGTGTCGTCCCAACCGGCATTCTCAAAGTATTTTAGTTTGTGACGAGGGTGAAGGACTATTAGAAACGGTACAAAGGTCAAAACATGAAGTCAAACAAAAGAGAAGATACAGCTCACCCATCGCGATCCGATATATTTCAGAGTAGTCAGTCTTGTTGTAGTACTTGTTGAGAATTCGCTTTCCCATTGCCAGAGCGGAACGTAGGGCGACAGAGTATTGGGGATCATCTGCTGCAGTTGCTAGATGCTCGTCAATGCGATCCATAGCAGGAATAACCGTGCTGATGTTTGGCGTGCCGCGCGAAAAGAAAAGCGTAGCGTGTTTGAAGACCTGAATAAACGCCGGTTCAAATGAATTGTTAAAATCATTTTGGGTACCTACCGTCAAAGTATCACGCAATTGCTCCGCTACCTTCCATTCATCCAAGTCCAGCTCTAGCTCACGCATTTTCATGTCACGGTCTCCTGTAATAGCGTCGATGGCCATACGGTAATCAACTGCAAAGAGAAGCATGTCGTAAGTCGAGTTCCAGCGAGTTGCAACGTCTCGTGGCATCATGCGTTGCCTGAGTCCAAGCCTCTTGAGGGTTGAATTCCATTCAGGAAGGACAATGGTCGTAGAGTTCTTGATCGTGAAAGCGACTTTGCGAAGCTATGAGTACAAGTGAGTGAATTGTTTACGTTAAAGGTGGGAGCCTTACCTTCGCCAACACCAGCCGAACAGGTTTCACCTCTTCCTCGAGCTTCTTGATTTCCTCCGGGGTCATGCCAGCATGAGTTTCTTCAAGGCCCTCAACATCGTCGTCCTCAATGTCGTCACTCTCATCCTCAAGCTCGTCACTATCATCTTCGACGTCGATGGCTAATGCAGCGAGCTCTGCAACACCCTCAGCCAAAAGGTCTTCACCTTTTTTCTGTGATTTGGGTGGCTCAAATTGACGAAGTACCCCTTTTGCCGCAAGGCTCACGATGTGGAGAAAGCAACGAACCTGGTTTGCCTCTCCAGGAAAATCCTCAATTAGCTTGGGAAGTTCGTCGATCATAGCGTCGTTGTTGGATGCATTGTCACCAGTGATGCTGAGCAGCTAGGGTTTTGGTAAGTTTAGATGTTCTGGAAATCCACAAAATCATACCTTATCGCTGATCCCGAAATCTTTAAGAACATTGGCGAATGTGATTGCCAAGTTCTTACCCGAGTGGGACTTGGCAACCTCGACGAGATCCAAAAGCATCAACATTGGGGCGCCGTCATGCTCAAAATGAACAGTAATTGCTACGTATGCTTTGTGGTTTGGGGATGTCCACGCATCGGTAGCAAAGTTGAGGCGTCCGTTGTATTCCTACCATGACAGTTTAACTCATTGTTTATCACAAAAGCGAATGACATACCTTTAGCATTTTGGAAATCCTTTTACGACACCGGACGAAAACCTTTCTCACATCACGAGAGACCGTTTCAGCAGATGGAATGTAGTAGTCGGGACGTCCGGTTTTCATCAAGGATCGGAAGCCACGATCGTTTACGATTTGGAAAGGACGCTTACTCTCAGCGACCCACCGGACGATTTCGGCGCTGCTCGAGAAGGTAAGAAAACGGTTAGGGGGGAATGAGTAGAAACTTACCGTGCTTCAGTCTTGGTGTGCTGGCGATGACTGTAAGTGACCTTACCCTTACCGATACGTTGGAATGCCGCCGTAATGGATCCATTGGCATTTTTCATCTTCCCCAGCGCCTCCCGTGCTGCCCGCACATCTTTCGTGTTGTCAGCAGCCGCTACAGCCTCTTCTCCCCAGCATTGTTTGGCATGCTTGCGAAGGTTACCGGTTGACTTAGCATCAGTGGTGTCGAGGTATCGACGAACGGAGTTACCGCCACGGCTTTTGCAAGGCTGAGCCGCACACTGGAAGCGGTGGACACGGCGGCCCTTGACGTCCTCAATGACTGGCTCGGGCTTGAAGAAGACATAGATTGGTGAGTTCCAATCTTTAGAAAGTCGTTCTAGGTACGTCTCAGTGATCTATCCACTAAATTTGGTGTAAAATGGGACTTACTCAACTCTGCCTCTGCACTCTCCTCAGGCGTGTCTAAGATTTCGACTTCGACTTCGTCTTCGTCGTCCGAATCATCGTCGTCATCGTCGTCATCGTCACTGAGTGGTGCCAACTCTGGCACGTCGTCGAACTCCGCATCAACGGTTGGTTGGCGACTTGCCTGTACCACATGATCAGTAAGTAAAGTCTTCAAGTCATAAGTCATACCTGGGAGGATCAAGCAGGCGCTTTTCCTTTAAGTGAACCAGCAGCCTTGGTTCCAGTCTTCTTCACTGCAGAACTGGCTGTAGCCTATATCACATAAGATTAATATCAAGAAAAAGATCGAGTTAATTAAGTTGACGTACCTTGTTCCAATTATCTTCGTCTTCATCATCTAAGATGTAAGTTGAAGTTGAAGAGAGCGTCCTGCGAGGGCGGTGGTTGTCCTCATCTTCAACTTCCTCAACAGAAGGTTGACGGTTTGCCTAAAGTCAAAGCACCGTAAGTCGAGAGAAAGAAAAAACAAGACGAGACAAGCACACCGCTTTTTTTGTCTGAAACTCCATGCGCGCCTTTCCTTTAGCTGAACTAGCAGCCTTAGTTCCAGTCTTCTTCGCTGCAGAACTGGCTGTAGCCTACATCACATAACATTAATATTAAGAAAAAGATGGAGTTAATTATGGTGACGTACCTTGTTTCGATTGTCTTCGTCCTCATCATCTAAGATGTAAGTCGAACTTGAAGAGAGCGTCCTGCGAGGGCGCTGGTTATCCTCATCTTCAACTTCCTCGACGGAAGGTTGACGGTCTGCCTAAAGTCAAGGGCAGTCAGTCAAAAGAAAAAATGAGACGAGACAAGCGTACCGCTTTTTTTGCTAGAAGCTCCATGCGCGCCTTCTTTTTTGCGAGTAAAGGGTCACCATTTGTCGAGGAACGTTCGGAAGCGGTGTGCTTGCGAGGTTGGGTGGGTGCATTGGACGAAGACATGGTGG
>NW_001889959.1:76080-77249 GCF_000143565.1 Laccaria bicolor S238N-H82 | reverse complement strand
GTCATGCCTGCCCTAAATTAAAAGCGGCCCTAAAGTGCCTTGCATATATAGCACTTCAGCGTCGTTCGCTTTTCTTTTCTTTCCTTCTCCACCCCCCCATCCGTGCTCGTATGTATAGTATGTAGAGTGCCAGTTGGTAGTATGGCCCATGTATATATATGTAATTTATATATATGTAATGTAGTATATCTATTAAAATGGGTTTATAACGTCGTCACGACTCACCAGTCTTACAAACTAAGTTCCCCCTGCCGTTAATTACATGTAGAATATCGTTATGAAGACATGTGGTACGTTCGACGCCTACATCTCATTGTAATTAAACTCACAACTTCTTTTATTCAGCCCATGACAGAACCCCGCCATAGCTGTCCTTTTCGGCGAACACGTCAAATGCCGTGCTCACGTGAGATGTAGCAACTGGCCCTAAAGTCAACCAAATATAAACAGCCCGCAGGCCATTCTCAAGCTTCTTTCCAATTTCCGTGTACTATCCTCGTAGTTTCTAGAGTCTATACCCAATAGAAACTTGTGTGCGTCGCTAGTAAATTTACAATGACTACAAAGTAATACGATATTCAGGAAATCTGTAAAGATGGAAGTGGAAAACACTGAGAGACCAACAAAACGCAGAAAAGTCGAGGCAAGTTCTGTGTATTCTTGTCAGATTTTGTAACAACCTAATCACGCCATAGTCGCCGGAAGTCCTTCGGTTCTTAGATCTCGAAGCTCAAGTATCCGAGGCGGAAACCGACGATCAGGTTGGCAGCGACGAAGGTGTGTATTTTATGTTGTAGTTTTGGTTAGTACAGTGCTAATTCTTTCCAAGGCGATCTTATCGACGACGACGAAGACATTGACGAGTCGAATTCGGGAGATGTGCACCAGAACCTTCTCCGCGAAGCGATGATGCCGTCCGATGACGACGTGTTTTGGGAAAGCTTTCTCGAGCGCATCACGGCACATCAACTTATTGCGGGAGAAGACATTCAAGATATTGGAAAGGCGTCTTTGTGGGCGGTGCTTGTCAAGGTAACACTAATCCAATCTTCAAAGCTTATGTCCGTAATAACTTTTCTACTTAGCCTGGATATGAGGAGAGGATAGTTTGTCGAGTCCATCGGCGGCTCATGGACCCTAGATTCCTGCACGGTTCGACCCCCAGCGTC
>NW_001889959.1:47461-75396 GCF_000143565.1 Laccaria bicolor S238N-H82 | reverse complement strand
GCCCACAAGTTTTTGACTTTANTTCTCTACACATTATGCAAGCCCTTTATCTTATTTTTTGAAATCGATGCTGATCAGCTTCCAGTGCCAATGAAAGGCTTCAGCCTCCCAGGCCTCGAGAGCTTCTCACCGATTTCACTTACCCACTCGAACCAGCACCTCTGCCCGGTACTCTGGCAGGCTTTTTGTTCCCTGGTTACCCCTTGCCGGAACCGCAACCCTCAGTCCCATATCCTGCTGCTTTCCTTGTGCAGACTCTGGCCATTGCAGGGCCATCTACTCCGCTTCCTAACTCGGAAGATGTCCCTACAACCCCAGCTTGGAACCCAAGCTCACGAACCCCCCGCCGTGGTGATGATGGTAATTATGTATTTAATTCAAAGTCAATAGATACTGATGCAATTGTGACAGCCCCTTCTCCGTATTGGCTCAGAGATGACTGCTTCGCCAACATGAGACTGAGCCTTCGTCTCATCAACACCAACCCTAATTTCCATAGGGGCGAGCACGAAGATAAGTGCGGGGAGTTCAAGGGAGTAGTCAGAGATGTGGTGAAGGTCCAGATCAGTTTCAAAATGTTGGAAGTGCCATTTCCATATTTAATACCTGAAAGGCCAGAGTGCAAATCCCAGGTCATTACCACGTTTACCGGCCCACATAAGGGGTCGCAGTTTAGGATCAAGGAGTTTGGCGAAAATTTTTGCGGCTGCTCGATTTTGAAATCAACAACGCTTTTGAGAAAGGTTGATGTCAAAATCGCCACCAATCAACTGGTAGTCACCCGAGATAGTCGGCGATAAAATACCCATACCATAGATATATTATAAATACCTTAGAGACTTTTTTTGTATGTTATACGCATATCTTGGTGATAATCTACATTGATAATCTACATATTTTTGACCTTAATGCGAGGCTGTGAGGCATGCGAGACCGTGAGGCAAACAAACAATGACTTAACGGATGAACTTAGAATGAAAACCTTCGTTATATATTTTTTAAACAACTTGGAAATATTGCATGTAATTTTTACGTGTAACTTAGTGACACGGACCATGATCTGCCCAAAGAAATAATGACTATTTACATGACGGGTATTGCTACGGGTACCCGCCAACCCCTGTCACGGGTACAGGTTTGGCGAGGGTAGCGAAGATCAAACCCGTACCCCTACCCACACGTACCCTTACCCGCAACCCGCACGGGTTGCGAAACCCGTGGCAATCACTACATATAACTAGCAAGTGGCAATTTAGAGTGAGAGGGTTCTACATATTCTTGAAGAGCAGCATAAGAAAAGATTTCCTCAGTGATTCCCTCATGATGGAAGAAAGGAAATAATTCCAGAAGGAGCATTGCACTTTTGGCTGCACTGGTCTTATGAGAATCATCACACTTAGCCCTTTGTTGAATTTCTTTGTATGATAACTCCCAAGGTTCATAGACAGTTCTGTTATACTTAGAAGCTCCAGTAATTTCAGGATGAGATAATAGTGTTTTTCGATGCTCATGATATTTTGCAAGATAGTTTCCAATAGTAGTGGCTCCAGAAGAAATGTAAGCACCAGCCTGATCAATAGCAAGAGGAAGGTAGAAGAGCTCCTTCACAATCTTAGAAGCTTCAGTTTGAAACTCCATTGAATCTGTATCCAAGAAACTGCCTTTTAGAAGTAATTCAATAGCATCATTCTCTTCCATCTCAGTTACTTCAAGAGAATTCTCAGGTGAAGTTAGATTTCTCATGGTGGAGTTGCAACTAGTTATTAGAATGTTTCCCCCCCTTCCAGGTGGAAGATAAGCCTCCAGCTCAGCAGGTGACAGAACATCAGCATTGTCAAAAACCATCACATAGTTCTCTTTCAGCATGCCAATCCAGTGAAGAGCAGATTCAGCTGAGCCATCCAGTCCACTAGACTGGGCTGCAGGAAGATTACAAATACCCTTGAGTGCCTGTGTGATGGTGCCAACTGAGGAAGCATCAAGCCAAAAAACAGAAGAGAAACTGAAGGCAATTGAAATTTGAGAAATAAGGGAGATCTTCCTTTTTGGCAATGCTCACTGGCCAGACATTTCCTCAACAAACTTCAAACAGATCTGAGTCTTTCCAATACCCCCCATTCCATACAACAGGAAGAACTTTCGCCTCTGAGCTGAGTCATTTGTGTGAAAAAAATGCCTCTTGAGTTCAGTGATGACTTGTGTGCGACCTGTGAACCGATTGCTCGGATTTGGCATAAGGGGAATGACCCCATCGGACATCGTCCTACCGCCATAATTGATGTTGATCTGCAAGACATTCAATGCCATCAGCTTGCGTGATGGATAAACATTGCACTCACAGTCTTAGCTTCATTGAATGTGTTGCCGCTAGCAACAAACTGGTGAGCGCCCGCAAAGCTCATGTTGAGATGTCGAAAGTGGAGAGGTTCAGGATGAGGGAAGGAAGGAAAGAGGAGCGCCCAAGACGTTAGAGACCCCCCAATCATGCCACGAGGTGAACGTGTGCTTTGGTCTATTTTTATGTACCTTACGCACGTGCCTGAGCTTTTCTTCTTCGTTTATGCCCTTCCAGTGTGACCCTCTTTCGAGGTAAGCGAGTTCGCTTTCGTTTGATGAAACACCTGTGTTCATACCTGTAATCCCTTTTCCAGGACAGAGGTGCTGCGCAGTAGCTCAGCGGGTCGTGTTCAGGTGCCGAAATATCTGCTTTGATCCGCTTCGTCGAGTCCTCGTCTTGGCCGCGAAGTTAGTTAGATTCCGATTTTAAACCGGTGATAGCGATCGACTGTTGTCGCAGTGGCTCTATGGAAATCCCAGTGTATTCCCCCGCACACCCACGTTTTCTCTAAACGGACCCTCAATCAGAAAGTAACCCTCCTCTGCAATGCTTTGTGCCCAACCACTCTCAGCAGCGGCAACACGCCTCCTACCTCCCAACCTCAACTTCGCCCCCACTACCTATTCTCGGCCTTCCCCCTCTACTACCTATCCTCTGCTGCAGAACTCCCACTACCTTGTTGATCCTTTAGCCGTCTTCCTGGAATATGTCGACCATTGAGAAGGCCACTCCGATGCCACATATGGCATAGCCTCCTCAATTCAGTGCATTGTAAAAGCGACGGAGCAGGGATCTTGAAAGGACGGGGATCCCGCCACTGTTCAATGTCCACGAGCGGATATCGTGGACAAGGTTCAGACGAGTCTTCCTCAGTGCGAGGAAGAAGGGTGACTGCTGAGCTGCAAGGGTTGAGCGCTGGACGTTCACGGTACCCCAATCGTCGCTCACCCAGTTTCTCTTTGATGTTGCCTCCCACGGAACCCAGGGTCACGGTGAACTCGCCCCCACCTTCCTTGTGGTGGGGAATATTCCATTTCTTCCCTCGCATCGGCGCCTAGAAAGAAAGGAGCTCATGTTCCCTGAGGGGCGGAGAGGATCACGTCGAGTCCGTACTCGCTGAACTGACTCCCGATTGTCAACACCGCTTCAGAGATCGTGCGGGGGAAGGGCGAATCGGCGCCATTGAAAGGCAAAGGCTGGTCGAGTCCGATACGATACGACACAGCGTTATGAATAGCGCCTGTCGATAGGTTTCGGGAACGCGGTTGAGGGGGATAGGATGTTGGTTGGTGTGGTGAGGTAGTGCTGTCGGAGGCGGAACGATAGAAGGCCACCGTATAAGTGGATGGATGAATAGACGGAACGAGCTTGGAATGAGCGAGAGAGCGGAGAAGTCCGCAGTGTCTTATGAGGTGGAAATATGAAGATGACACACCACCCTTTTGCAGCTCATGGTCCCGTTTTCTGCTGCTCTCGGGGTGTTTTACGCAAGTAGGAGAATGCTTTCTCGATTGAATGTACGTCGAGCTGTGGCTGCCATATCTTGCTATTTACTTTACTGATATCTTTTGGATCAGGACACAGCACCAATGGCATTCTTCGCTCAGCATTTCCGCAACCCTCAATCGTCCCGAGCTTAGGGGATCCGATGTTCCACCTCTTTTCGCCACCTTAACTCCTCTCGTTTCCGTCAAATTCAGCCGACGTAGTACATCCAAGAGCACAAACACACTGCAACCGAATTCAAGCCGTGGGCTAGCAATGATCTCGATTGTTTTGGCTATGCTGTAATTCCCCAGATCCAACCTACTTCATCCCCTCCAATCAACCCCTCCAATCAACCCAACTACAAGCTTTACCCATCCGCCACGCACTCGTGCACACCGCCCGTCTCTGTAGTGATGCTGAGCGCCTCACCTTCCTTCCCCTTTCGACCTGACTGGCCAACATTGATAATTGGGTAGACTTCGGATACCGCGTCTGCACAGCCGCGATGGTTCTTGAGCAGTAATGCACTGATGACTTGGGAGGGTGGACGTTGTAGAGAGCCAGGTCTACGTCGATCGCGATGCTTGCAAAGTTCCTGACGCCACCTTACGTATACGCAGCTCAAGCCCGTTCGACATACCTTCCCCTTCGAGCAGTAGAATGCGAAGACCCAACGTTTTCCGGGTTCGGCTCGACAGCCTTCTCGGAAGAAGGAGCGGGCGCAACGGAGCACGATCAATGGGGAGTCGATGCCCCTTACGAAGGATGGTTGGTCGAACCCCGTGTGAGGGGGCAGTTGGTCGAACCTGGGAAGTCGAACGGCTGAGGGTCATGCATCTAAGAAATGTCGCCTATCGAGGAGAGGTCTGAGAGTGTATGGGGTGGCACCTTCCCTAGTCTGGAGAGGGTGTCTTCTGGGAGTGGCGTTTCTTGCGTGGTCTGAAGAAGAGACGTGGTGACTCGGTTGGATGGTGGAAGGATGTTCGAGGGAGCCATGTAGCGATTGAGGAGAATAAACCAACAGAGACCCATATTAGCAGTGTATCTAGATGATATGCTGTATTGGAGTAGAGATGTGTACGAATAACTATTTTCCCTGGTACTACTTAGTGTTTGGGGTACGTTGGGAGGACACTTGTACTAATTGGGCGTGA
Source organism: Laccaria bicolor S238N-H82 (assembly GCF_000143565.1). Classification (NCBI taxonomy): domain Eukaryota; kingdom Fungi; phylum Basidiomycota; class Agaricomycetes; order Agaricales; family Hydnangiaceae; genus Laccaria; species Laccaria bicolor. The sequence continues at coordinate 70,416 of NW_001889959.1, read as the reverse complement.
CATCATCCAAGCTTGATTTCAACCACCGCAAGTTTGTCGCGTTCAATGCTACATGTGCGCTCGTCTGCCGCTCCTGTCTCAGCGTAGCTTCAACTTGATGCTATTCTTTCTGGAATAAAGGTATGCCTAGCTGTAATTCTCACATCTTAACGTTCACCCTAATCCACCTCACCTCTCGTGCCAGTGCTCTTTCTACTCAGCGTTACCCCAACGGCCTCGATGTTTACGAGCTCAAAACTCTGTTACTACATACTGACGCACGTACACGGAACGGAGGATTCTCGGCCGCCAGGCACCAGACCCTACTGCACGAATTAGGCCCTTCAAACGCATCGTCCTGTGGAACGGCTTTCCTCGTACGTACGTACCCGCAGAAATGATAGCGACTCACCCCCACCCATGCTCGGCGTGGCTGATAATCAGAGGTCAGGTGAAGTTCGAAAAAACGTCAGGCAGAAGAGGTATACGACGAGCGAGGTGGTAAGTACGAGAATTGCTGGGTCTGTCGTGCGATATTCTTGACAAGGCTGCAGCAGTTTCCTAGGGTGGCATTTCAAAGTTCGGACGACGACGGGCTCGATCTCTTCATGTTCTACTCTAAGCCAACGCCGCATACACCCCGATTTTCCGGTTTCGAGCCAACCTTTAGCCAGAAAGGTATCAATTATGCGAGTTGGTATTATGCCATAATCTCTGGCCGATACCCATACGTCTATTCAACGTCTAATCCCTACGCTCCCGTCGGAGAGACTCATAAAAAGTGGCGTGTGTTTACTGTTTAGACAGGGCATCTGGCGGGGATTTGAAGGGTACGTGTTGTTTTCTTATTCTAACGGCCATAATCATGATGTTGCGTAGAGGCTTTAAGAGCTCAAAGGGTGAAGAAAGAATCATGCGCATACTGCCCATTAGGCCCGTTGATGCCGTTGGTAGTCAGATGTCTGACCCTTGTCTGTCCGTTCCGACGATTCAGATGCCTGAGACTTGCCGAGCAAGCAAATCGATATGCCCTTCCTGACGACCTCGAGCAACGGCGATACTATCGCGGACTTCCTTGTTGACACGACTGACCTTCTCCTGAACAGGAAGGTCCTTCAGCTTGGTGATGCTCGCCAGTTCATTCGCCATTGATGTGAGGGATGTCGCGGAGGGCGTTATTCGTTTGTTGAATCTGAGGTTAGATGGTGTGGAGCTGTGAGGCAGAAGATTGTAGAGCGATTCGGAAACTCGAAGCGGATGAGGCGGTTGACGGCTGCAGTTTCTGCAGTTCAGAAACCATGTTGTCTGACTAGAGGATGGGGGTCTTGTCAGACCCGGGTCATAACAACACTGGCGCCACATACATAAACATATCTATGCCTTTTTCTTTCCCCAGGAGAGATACCCTGCAACCCACCTCCCCACTGAGGAATCGTCGGTGTTGTCGTTGTTCAGCCGCCGTCACTGGGGTTCCAAGGGTCCTTTCAACCTCGAAACACCCCTGGTTCAAACCGAGCCTCCGAACCTCCCTCACCAAACAGGTTTTCATCACGAGTCACCAATGTTTTATCTCTGCATCGTTCAGCTACTGTCGCCTGGGCATCCCTACCTGACCTCTCGCTGCTGCACGCAATGGAAACGCAATCTAAAGGCCACCTCCGTCGACGGTCACTCGAATTGGAAGCTGTTGAGATTGAAAGGCGAAGAGTTATCGTATGGGTTCTCGCCTTCATTGCAAGAATGCCTAAGTGCAACCTAAGTGCATCGCTTCTGAGTGAGTTCCTCCTTCCATTGCATTCTTTCTACCTTACCTTGTCATCCCCTTCTCTGCTGCAACAAACCTTGCAGCAGTTTCCCCTTGTATGCTCCAGTCGAGTCGATCTCCTTCCTATATACTGATAATCTCCTCCCAGTTCTGGTCGTGGTAACGTCGTTCACGAGCCTCGTGCTTCTACAGCCAACAAGACCCCCCAATCTTAAGCGAGGTTTCTAGTGGTACGACAATTAGAACCTTGAATTTATGACCTTCTGGATGCTTACATTACCACTGCAACAGCCCCACAATCCTTTTTGCTCTGCTTCCCATCTGCAAAGCCCGACTCAGCTATCCGCTCGTAACAACTCTGCATACGGGTAGAGGAGACTCCTTGGTAGTTAGTTTTCTCCAGCCCCGTAGTCGACACTGCCAGCCCTAAACGCCCTTTCCATTGCAGTCCTAGCTTGACGACGCCAATACGCTCTCAAGAAGCTCCACAATCTACGGTACGCCATCTGGTTCACGTCATTCAGAAGAAAGTGACGCTAGCTCGAGCTGGAGAGCTGGGAAGAGGGGAGAACGGACGTTTTTGACTTCACTGAGTTAGTTACCCCCTCCTTTGTGCTTTTCTCCCTGCTTTGGCTTCCGAATCCCCTTATCACCTTGCAATCCATTTGACGTTTTACGCTCGGCTGACTGCCTTTGTGTGTTACTCAGGTTCTGATTCCACAACACTGGCAAACTCCAACTCTCCCGACTTCCATGATTGCATCATCTTTTGGGTCCACCATTTGCACCACTTTATGCATCGGCCCGCGAAGGGAATATTGCCATGGCGGAATCCACCCAGCTAAGGCGCCTCTACGGAGCTCGTGGATCCAGCATCACCTCTTCGCCAGCAGCCACGGCAAGTCCCTCACATAGAGCAATTCGTCGTCCGCCTGATCATAAGCGCAAGCTTGAGTCGCAGAGCTGTAGAGTGGGGATAACTCCTTCGGTAAGTCATCAGCCTTGCATTACTTATTCCTTCGGTATACCGTTCTCCGTCCCCCGGCTTTTGAATTCCTCGTCACCTTTCATCTATATGCTCTTTTGCCTGGCTGACCGGCATCCTTCGTTACTTAGGCTCTGGTTCCACAGCGCCAGTGCAATCCCCAATTAGTGATCGCATCTTCTTTCCCCTACCACCATGACTCGCACAACTCGGCCACTTGCACCCCTTCATGCGTCGACTCGCTGTTCGGCTATCCTCTTCCACCAAAGCTCAGAGCTCCTCGATAACCTTCTCGCCGACAACCCACTCCGTCCTTTGCAACGCCTCAAGTCGAGCAAAAGTTAGAACCAACGCCTGGCTACTATTTAAAACCTGCTCTACGTGGCTAACTGTTTTCTTCCTTCTTCCAGACATCCCACACGTCACTACGTACACAGCACCGAACTACCCCAATTCCATCTCGTAGTACAAGCAATCAGTATATCATGTTTCTCGTTGACATTGGAATCGGCATACATACCGCATAGATTCAACACCGTCCGGTACCATTTCAATTCCTAGATACTCCTTTGTCTTTACTAGGAGCGCCTCTGTTTTCAAATTGTGTCCCTCGAGCGTGGCAGGCCTATCACGAAGGTTCTTGTCGGATAAACAAGCAGCCGCTTTGAATATCTCCATATTGAGCAAAGCGAAGGTCGTCTGTAATGACGCTCGTGTGTTTTAGCCGAGTGGAGTCTACAGCGTAGGAGGATCACTGCTTATCGTCACCTCGACGACTCTGCAGCTCGTCCAGGTGCTATTGGAGCTGGTCCTTCATATGCAGCAGACCAGAACCCCATATTCCAGAACTCTCTGTCCCCTTCCGAGAGTCCACCCTCACCTGAATCACTCAGCCCAGTCCTTCGACCTCTGACCTGTTCAACGAACTAATGTCCAGGTCAGTCAAAACATCGAATTCATAGATCGATCATTCCAAAATACTGACCAGCATGCTACCTATTTCCACTCTACACGGAATCAGTCATCATCTCCGATATCTTCGCTGCTATGCTCTATCTACGGAAACAAAAGTCTTAGATGAGGGCAATGGCACAGGAGAATACGAGCAATTACCCAATATCCGATGATTCCAGCGATCACATCACACATTGTGCGTGAAATTTCTTCGTCACCAAGAGGACTACGCTCATGAGCCGAGTCCGTTGCAAAGACTGAGCATATATGGCACCATCACCACTAGAGTGGATTTTAAGGACAAGGAAAATCCAGTTGTGCCCATCGATCACAGCTCCACGGATGATGTCTTTTCTGCCGCGAAATTGTCATTAATTCAATGGAAGATGAAAAGAATAAGCCCTCCGACCCAAGTTGTTTTGCACAAGCGTACATTTCACACACGGCTTGAGGGACATGGTTCTCGAGTGAAATATTGCCTGTCTTGGCTTCTGATATAAAAAGAGTCTGGTCGAAGTCTTGCGGTACCCCCAGACGCAGTGGCAGGGCCAAATAATTCTCTGGGTAAAAATAAGCAAGGCGAATGACGGTTGTTAAAGAGATTTACCTGCGCCCGATGTGCTTGCCCCGATGGTAGTGGAGTCTATGTAACCTCCAAAACTAGAAAGTTTGTCAGTTGTTTCTGGGACGCTCTGCTCTACGCTGAAAACCAGCTACCTGCCTTGTGGCACCATTGCAGTGGCGCGGAAGAAGAAGGGATCGATCCACCGGGAACGCGAGGCTGCTTCATTATTCTGATGAATCCAACATGAGATATTTGCCCGGTATAAGTATATCGCACACACTGGCACTCACCACTCTCGGGACGAGCTTTTGCAGCTCACAGAGGTGACGATACAGCCCCTCGGAAGACCAGTGTTCCGAAGTCATTCCGAACGAGTCGCTCCGTCGCGGCCACCCGAATTTTGAAATCCGTTTTGAGCTTGAGCGAGCCGCCAAGTTTGATATTCAACTTGGACAGAGCTTCTTCTACCATGCCAGAGGAAGAAAGGGCCTGGAAGAGATGGTAAGGAAGGTCGGCATGTTTACTAGCGGGGGCCCCGTCAAGCTTCGCCTGCATCATCGCGAGCATTTTTGCCAGGTTCCCTCGAAATCCGGCTCAAATGTAATTTGGTCCTCTTGCGACTGGAAGTCGTCAGAGGCATCCACCTCGTTCGTCGCGGAAGCCGTCTCCAGCAATGATTTGACACTCGTGAGTGACTGGTAGGCCATCCTCAGTTCCACTGCAGCCAATTCCGTAAGTCCAGATGTTTTCTTGTGGTCGTTCCTATTCGTGGCGTTCGACGCTGGCCATGGCACTTGTGATGGTGGCATTAAGACAGAAGATTCTTAAGTACTTAGTACTTGCCTAGTGATAATTGATTCCAAATTGGTGATTCCAAATTGGTGATTCCAAATTGAAAGGGAAACGCGTGATCATGTGACCGTGAATTGGAAGTCGTGATATTAATAATTCAAACCCCCACGTTCAAACTCATCCTCTGCGCTCTCCAACTTTTTTCCCGCCCAGGACGCGCGGCCCACTATTGCATAGCATCGAGGAATTCTGCGCAGGATGGCAACAAAGGAGCGTCGTCGGCCATTGTCGAGCCGTTCTGTATCAAAAGCAGGGAAACAGGTGGCTGAAGACCTCGCCGATGCATTGGCCACAAAGTTAACCATTTCAGGCTCCAAGGGAAAGCAAAAGGCTGCTCCGGAGGTGATAACCGAAGATGACCTTCGGATTTCAGCAATGCGGTCTGTCAATTCGGCGTCACAAGAGCTTTCTAACGTTGTCCGTTCTGGCTGGAAGAAGTCCCTATCCAACTTCTCAAAAACCACGCTGTCCAACGCCGAGTCGTCTGCCTTGACGGCGGAAGAGAATTTGTGCGTCTTGCGTAGGATATGCCTGCAGGATATGGACGTGGAAAGGGCGGCAGTGAGTGTCTTAGGCAAGTTGGTTACTCTAGATATGGTGAGTTCGAACTCTTGATGTTCATCCAACGTCTAACGTCTGTGTAGCACGGTTGTGCATTAACTGCGTTAGAATCTATGCACCCACGAATATGTGGTTTCTTGAATGTTACGACGCCCACCTCGAATGACCACCGATGTCATCTGCTATCAATACCACTCCCCTCACCACTACCAACGGATATAACTCTCTTGACACTTACATCGACCTATCTCGCTCACGCTCTTTCCACACTGGCTTCAATATCAACAATTCCTCAAGCAGTCGATGCACTGTCGTCGTCCTTGACACACCCCACATCCTTCTCTTTTCTGACCTGGGTGCCCTCGATATCTTCCTTGCCCGCCAAACAAACAGACGCGATGCTTACCCGCAGCTACTCGGCAATTACGAAGCTCTGCTCCACTTCCACCTCCACAGCTTCGTCAACGGCAAAGATCAAAGCGACCAATCCATCACCCAATCCCGAGCGGGTTTTTCAACTACGAATGTATGCCCTTCGTTGTGTCTGCCACTCTTCCAGAGGGACAATAGAATCCGGCACATTCTGGGAACAGGTAATTAGGTCTGCTGTGGCTCTCGTTAAGGCCAGTCAGTCGCTTTCCCCCGAGGTGGAGGAGAAGGTGACAAATCTAGTCCTCTGCGAATATGCGGAGATTCTTGGGTGTGCTCAGAAGCGGGAAGATGGCCTGTCATTTTTAGAGGGGAAAGGTTTCGTCGGATTTTGCGAGTATTGGATGGCTTTTGCGAAACGGGTACGTTTGTTCCTATCAATCATTGTGATGACACACTCAACACGGACGGCTAGGCTGGGGATATCTCTGCCCTTGAGAGGATTGGAAAGCTGATGCAGCATGAGCTCCCCAAGCCGTCCTCCAGTAAGATCGCCCAACCGGTGGGAAGGACGCAAGCACAAGATGCCGATACCATCACAAAGGAGGCTACTCGGATTTGCGCAGAATTCGCACAGGTTACGACCTTGCTGGAGCAAAGGCCCGTAGAAGATGGTAGGTGGTTTCCTGTTCTTACTCTGCTCGCTCACGACGCTCTCTGCAGACGTGCTAATCAAGCATCTGGAATCATGCACTGCCCTGATAAAGACGTCAGCTTGCCTACAATCTTTACTATTCTCGGAAGACCAGGAACTCGCTCGTATTAGTGGCAAAGTGGATCGAGCATTCGAAAGACTCCGTCGAATGGCCGTCAAGTCACTTGACTCCCTGTCTACAGATACGGAGGTTAAAGCCTTCGTGTTGTCTTGTGTCGACCTTCTCCAAAAGCTTGCAGTTTCCGTAGCGCGGAAATCTGACATCATCACTCGCACGTTGGATTCTCTCTTCGTGCTCGCACGCACTGCTCTCAATGTTCAGGACCCTAGGACGTATGTCCCTGCCTTTGAGCATCTCGGGGTTGCGGTATCTATCCTTGATTCTGTGCCTCAGGATGCAGACGTAGACCGTGCGAATTACATGCGTTGCATTTCGGGGACATACTACAACATTTCAGGATCACTCTATCAAGCAACACGATATGGTGCTGCAGTGCCGTTTCTACGTGAGGCGTGTCTTCTTGGCGCAAAGGCGTTGTCGATGAAAGGGCGCGGGGAAGGGAAAGGGAAGGGGAAGGAAGAGGCAAATCCGGAGACGAAGAGTAAAGTCGACGGAGAAATGGAATGGAATCAGCTGGAAGAGCAGCTTTACCGTCGCTGGGAGTTGCTCGCTGTTTGTTATAGTAAGAATGGGGATCGCAAGGTGATTTCTCTGCCCTTCTGTTGACTACGTGGCTCACATGTTCTTTCTTGAAGAATGCCTACGACGCTTTCCAACAGTGTATATGCACATTTCCGTTTACGTCCTCTGGATTTGAAGGTCAAACGGATGCGAAGAGTGTCGAGGATTTATTCGGAGCATCTGCCAGCTCATCCGTTAAGCAGTTAATGGCCACCATCGACCGAGTAAGTTACATTGGGGCATGCGAGCTGCTTCTGCCGCCAGAAGATGTCTCCCTTCGTTCTCCCCAGCGTTTCGCTGCCTCTGATGACGGCAACCTTGTCATGGACCCTCGGGTTGTCGGAGTCCTTCTGGAGCAGCAGATTGATGGCCTTCAGCCGAGTCAATGGAAAGAGGGCGTACGGGGTGTCTTTGTGAAGCTGTTAAGAGATTCTCTGGAAGTTTATGATGCGGCCTCGTTCCCTATCAGGCGATCCAGAGTTCTGATAAGGTGTATGGCCTTTGCATATCGGGACTCTGGAGATGACTGGGCCGTGATCTTGGGAAATGTGCAGGAGATGGGCAGTGAAGTAGAGCGTCTCTTGACGGCTCAGGTATGGACTTCCCCCCATTCTTCGAGCCTTTCATCATGGACCTGATCTTCCAAACTAGAACTTGGCTCGGGATGTTGCATTAGCTCCTTACCGCCTGCAATACCATGCATCCGCACACCTCTGGCTCGCACTTCACGCTCATAAACGCGCAGACCCGGAGCAAGGCACAGTTATGGCTCAACATGCAGATCAAGCGTGTCAGATTCTGAAAGACCTCCTCGCTCTTGGTCCAGCTGGGAGTCCCAGGGTAGCGAGGAAAGGGCTGAGTCCCAAAGTGAGAAAGGTCTCATCCTCGTTAACGCAGATACCAAGAATTGTATCCCCCAAAGCTACCAGGACCACTCGTCAACGCGTACCGGCTGCTCCAAAGAAAGCTGCTCCAGTCAAGAGTAACTCGAGGGTGGCTGCTCGTCCTCCTGTTACTCCCCAGGTCAAGCCAAGGGCTGGTAAGTGTTGATCATATTTTCGGTTAACATGTGCTAATTTGCCTTCTTTTTCATTCTAGCACTTCAGCCAGTTTCACTGAATACTGCGAGAACGCCACCTCGACCCTCTTTGGATGCTGCTGCGAAGACGAAGTCACTGTTGACTTTTGATGACTTTGATCAATTTTTAGGGCTGCTCCGTAAGTTCTTTGGTGCCGTTGTTTGCGAGTTACCTAGTCTAATTACTGTTATTCTCAGAACTCACGGCTCGCCTTCTTGGTCTCCTTTGCCTGGTTCTTCCAAAAGTCCATATATTGGACCTCACAAGGAAGTTGTGTGAGCGCCACGCTGGCGTGGCGAGCGATGGTGTGTCTTCCATATCTAAACATGTAATCTATTCTTGACGTCTCTCCCGCGTACTTTAGGATACATCTCTGCATCAATTGACCTTGCACATGAGTACGTGAAGATTGGTAAGATGAAGAGGGTGGCCATGATTTTCAATCTGGCATTGGAGGTTGTTAGAAACGGACAAGCCTCGCCGGAGGTATCCTCCGCCTTCTTGTTACGATTTGCGGAGTCGTTGGCCTTAATCGAGGATGTGTCTCGAAGGTACGTATCCTATTTTCTTTGGTGGTTGTGTTTGTGGCTGAGTTTGAGATGTAGCTCAAATGTCTATAACGAGGCGCTAGTTCATTCAAGCAGGTTGGATACGGAGGAGAAAGGATCGACCACTCTTCAACGGATCCATACACGGGTCAAGCGTCTGGAGAGGGCAGCGATGGCTTCCCATATCTTCGGATTGATTCAGTATTGCAAGGTAGTGCCTTCTAATATTCCACCCATCGTTGTTGACATCGAACCTATTTAGGAGGACGTTGCTACATCACTGGAAGGCATGCTCCAGTCTCTTCGTTTGTGGAATCGGGCTGTGGACACATTAGGACGTCTTAACCCTTCGCCTCAATCCTCCACTAAACCATCCTCGGAATCGAATCCATTTGAAATGACAGGTATGAAAGAAGCCCTTACGGCTGACCAAACATCCGCTCCAGCACAATCACAACCTACGCCGAACAAGTCATACCCTCCACGATCTTTCATTCATGATTTGGAGTGGCGGACAGCTGAGGGACTTTTTTCCACTCTGTTCGCGTTGTCGCAGATGTACTTGACGCGTGGATCCCCTCGGGAAGCTGAGTACTTTGCACAGCAGGCTCAGGATCTTGCCGAAGCATTGAACGTTCCCACTGTTGTTGGCCGTGCGTTGACTCGGAAGGCAGAGGTTCAGCTTCATCTTGGTCAACTGCAGGAGGCAAATGCAACACTGGAAAAAGCTGCTGCGTTGCCCTCTCACCTGCCAGGCATTGATACTATTATCGTTCATCGGCTCCGAGCGGAGTGTAATGAGCGAAGCGCTCAGCATGAAGATGCGCAAGAACTTTATCTTTCGACAATGAAAATGCTGGAGGAGCTTAATGGCGCGTTCCAGCAATTCGAGAGTTTGGCGTTTAGGTACGTGACATTATATCTCATTTCTCAGAGAAAAAAGACAAACAAAGTTCCTTCGCTTCAGTCCTCGACGATCACTAGGAACATCCCCTCGGACGAAGCTTCTCCCTGACACTGTTGCTCCTGAACTCCTGGCAGCCGTTCTTCACCAGCATAGTACGTTCATGTTCAATTTTTCGCTAGCTTTCTCTAACAAAAGCAGTCTGGTCACGACGCGATCAGCCAGATGAAGACCTCAATGGCCTGCTTGAGAAGTTCTTGTCTCTGCCGTCTTCATCCCGAATGAAGGTAAGAAATCTCGACTTCGTCCCAACGCAAAAATTTGACCCAATCAATTTCGAAGGCGAATGAGAACTCTCTCATGGGAAAACTAACTCTCTACAGTGTCTATGCTCGCTTCCGCGCTGATATGTTCCTAAGTTCCCTCACCGAGTTTAGTGAGTTGATCGTTTTTTCGTCGTTGCAGAAACTTATTAGTACATCGTAGCAATCGCCATTCCCATGGGAATGTCGACTACGCACAAGGTCGCGTTCGCATTACCCACTCAGGATGTTCTGAACGCTTTGGAAGAGGCAGAGAAGCTATTTCAAGCAAACCTATCATTGACTTCTCGGAATGGTAGTGTCCTCAAACTTCGGGATGCTGCCATTTCTCTCGCACTTATCGAAGCCTTCCAAACTTCCCTTGGCAGACCAGGAAATGGCGGTTCGGTGGTCACTGCCACGTTACTGGGTGGGATTACTTTTATTACCCTCGATTGGGGATACTGATGGTTTTACAGATGTTTCGACTGCAATTACTCTGCGGAGAGAGATGTTGGAATCCATCGAACACAAATTTTCTGCACCTCACATGTCCGACGACCTCCAGTGGCCACTTATCACCTCGGATGGGACACCTCGTCCTCGGCCAAAGATAGAACGCCCGGGCAGATTCAACGTTGATTTAGAGTCCGATGATGATGCAGAAGACAGCGCCTTGCGAGAAGATGCCTTGATTCAAGCGTACTGGACCTCTATCCGAGAAAAATATCGCTCACGACGCCTTGACGTTCAATCTCTTTCGACCTCGGAGACGGGGGACCTTCCCGGTAACTGGATCGTAATCAACATCAATATCACAGACGATAAGAGCACGTTGTTCATCTCACGACGAGAAGGCGGAGTCGAAGGAAGCCAACCACTTGTTTTCTGCGTGCCTCTGAAAGGAAGGAGAGATAACGGAGATGACAATGACGAAGACCATTTAGGGTTCGACGATGCTATTGGCGAGTTGCGCGAGATCGTAAGATTGAGTGACGAGGGTACCAAGACAGCCGTCAACATCAAATCGGATGACGAAGAGGCTCGCGCGAATTGGTGGAAGCAAAGGGGTGATCTGGATACGAGGTTACGCGAGCTGCTTGAAAATGTCGAGTTTTGCTGGTTGGGAGCGTTCAAGGTTAGTGATTTCTGTCTTTCGTCTGACATGTATTAACTATGTATATCAGATAATCCTTAGTCCACGGTCGGACGCGACTCCAGAGATGATTTCGGATCTCCGGGCGCAATTCGACAAGATCTTTCAGCGAAGCCTTCATGTTAAGGACAAGAAACCGAAGCAGCGGGCAGGAAACCACAAGAAAACTGCATCGCAGGCACAGGGACCCAGTCAATTGACACTCGACGATCCGATTCTCAAGTGTTTCTCCACGTTGTCACCGAAATGCAAGGATGAAGAGCTCGAAGATCTTATCTACTTCATCTTGGACCTCTACTCATTTCACGGCGTCCCAGTCGCTATTGCAGAAGTCGATATCGCTCAGCTGGTGGTAGACCTTCGGGCTGTGTTGGAAGAACACGCGGCGAAGCTTCGGCAGTGGAAAAAGACGATCACAGGCAAGATGACCACTTCATTGGCGAATGACCAGGACGAACATTTGTTCTTGGTCCTCGACAAGAATGTTCAGGGGATACCTTGGGAGAGTATACCGATCCTGAGAGGGCGAAGTGTCAGTCGGATTCCCAACATTGAGTTCTTGTACGACAGGCTTGCGTTCGCCAAGTGGAAAAGACAGGGCGATTCTGTGGAGGACGATCCAATCACTGGAGCGGTCATTGATCCTCGAAAAGGATACTTCATCTTGAATCCCAGTGGCGATCTAGCTCGAACTGAAGGTCGATTCCGGGATTGGGCTCATGGGATGAAGAAAGCTGGGTGGGATGGTGTGATTGGCCAGGCTGTTAGTGAGCAGCAGTTTGTGAATGCGCTGAAGACGCAGGACTTGGTTGTGTAAGTATTCTTTCTTGTTCGTTCAAATGTTACTGATATGAATGGTTCCATGGTAGTTACTTTGGCCATGGAGGTGGGGAACAGTATATCCGATCTCATAGGATTCGCAGCCTTCCGAAATGCGCTGCAACTATGCTTTGGGGTTGTTCGTCGGGTGCTCTCCGGGAGTTGGGTGATTTTGATAGGACGGGAACACCTTATAACTACATGCTCGCTGGATGGTACGTATCTGAACCGTCTTTTACTTCAATTACCATTAATGCCATCTTCTATTAGCCCTACGCTTGTCGCGAACTTGTGGGACGTCACTGACAAGGACATCGACAAGTTCTCCCAATCCGTCTTCGACAAGTTGCGTTTGACGCCTGCCGATGTTAGCAAGTGGAATGAACCCGGAAAGGAACCCCACACATCTCCTTCTCTGTCTCTGGTGGCTTCTGTGGCACAGTCGCGGGATTCATGCAAGCTGAAGTACTTGACTGGCGCAGCTCCCGTGGTGTACGGTATACCATTTTACCTTTGATCTCGGATTGGACATTATCTACTCGACATTGTATCGTTCCACATTTATTATAGATGTACTATTTTCAGGACTTGCCCAAGTATGGCGGTCGAGCATTGCTTTGTTAATCATCCAAATCACCGTGTCGCAAAATTTAACGCTTTCACTAGACGAGGCTCATGGTGTGCAACCTACGGCAATTCTAGACTTTAACGTTTGAATTTGAACGATCATCCTCGACGACAAAGATCAGGCGCTGTAAACAAACGCACATAATGAATATGTGCACGTGACTGACGCGACGCGTTCAACTTTGGAGTCAACGTCGACCACGATGATCAGCAGCTTCGATTTACGAATAGAGGTCGAGGCTCTCCAGGAACTTGATAGCTACGACATACCACACGATTATGATCTCACAACAGAGGATCCGGAGCGGCTTCTTGAAGGTGCCAATCTCATTTCCAATTCCACTCAAAATCTGACGATTTGGTAGCTGCCGTGGAGGCTGTCGCCGACTCTAGCAGCGCAATTATAGATGAACAGGTCTTTGACATATATAGGTGTCTACTCAAACACGCAGACGCGGTATCTGGCTCCGTCATGAGCAAACTACTCGACTCCATCTCCTCTGGTCTCCTGGCGGAATTAGAGGCCACTATGCGTGATGTGGAGTTGGGAGACCAGCAGTCGTACATGGCGCATAAAACGCCGTTGGAGCTGTACGCGTTTTTGCTGCAATGGTTCGTTACGGCGGCTGAGAAGGTCAAGGCCACTGAGGATGATGCGCCACCGCCGGCAGCTGCTACAAAGGGTAGGAGAGGGAGGGGAGGTAAAGCTGGAGCTGAGAGAGGAGCGGGTCGTGGAGCTGCGAGCAAGAAGAATGAGTCGTGGACTTGGCAGGACCAGATCCCTGCGACACTTGGGCTGATTGTCAAAGTTCTGCGTCTTCAGACGCAACGTATTTGGACGACGACTGCTGAAAGGGAAGACTTTATCAAGTGCGTTGCTATTTTCTGTTCTCTTCTTTATCTTCTAACATAGTTGTAGAACCATCACAAGACCCGCATATCACGTCGCTGAAAACGAACAATACATGAAAAAGTCAGATATCAAGCTCTGGGTCTACAAAGTCATCTGTCTCTCCGTGAAACACCATGGTCAATCTTTTGCTGTCCACATCAACATCATCCAATTTCTTACATTCTTTGAACACCTTTCCGAGCCCATGGCAGAGTGCCTCACCGTCCTTGCTGGGGAGTACGACCATGCTCAAGTCGGGGACGAAATCTTACGCGATATCGCGGGCAAGACGTTCAATGCACAAGATAGCAAAGGCCCTCGTGCATTCGCGAGGTTCCTCGTCAAATTCGCAGAGCTCGCTCCACGCGCAATACTCAAACAACTCAGCCTCCTTCTAGACCAGCTGGATTCCGAGGTCCGTCTAGCTCTTTTCTGACGTTCACCGCCTAACGAGTACCCATCTCACGCACCAGTCATACCCAATGCGTCAAGCCCTAGTCGAAGTCATCGGCTCCATCATCACCGAGCTCTCAAACACAAGCACAGACAACGACAACTCCAAAACCGCCCAAAAGCAAATAAGCGGGCTCTTCGACCTGCTCCTCGAACGCACGCTCGACATCTCCTCATACGTGCGCACGAAGCTCCTCCAAGTTCTCGCAAAGATGTGCGACTTGAAGCCCAAGTTTCCTAAACAGCGCTTGGCGATTACCAGTGCTGCCATTGCTGCGCTGGCGGATAAGGGCGCGACGGTGAGGAAGACGGCTGCGGCGCTTTTGGTGAAGTTGTTGGAGACGCATCCGTATCGCACGCATGGGGGTATGTTGCAGCTTGATGTGTGGCAGGCGGAGTATCAGGATGTTTGTAAGGAGTTGGAGAAGATTGAGGGGAAGATTGGGAATGCGGTTGAGAAGCCGGAGGGGGAGGAGGAAGAGGAGGAAGAGGAAGAACAGGAGGACGACGAAGAAGAGGAGGGAGGAGGGGAGGAGGGTGAATCTGGAAGGAAGAAGAAATCGAAAAAGTGATTTTTATGCTCTTCGTGTGTAGATCAAACTGACGGTTCTCGTTTGCTAGGTCAAAGGTCAAGAAGGAAGATTCGATGGATGTAGATACCGAACCAGAGGACAACGAAGATGAAGAGAGCGACGAAGAAGACGAGGACGAGGATGACGCGAAAATGGCCGTCAACGAAGATGACGAAAACGCCACGCCCAAGAAAAAGCCCAAGAAGAAAAAGAAGCATGCAAAGCTCAAACCCCGCAAATCTCAATTGAACGTGGCTGCCGTTACCGAGGAACAAGCCGTCCTGGCCGGGTTGGAGGGTCAAGAACTTCAGCTGATGAAGTTGCGCAAGAAATATTTCGTCGAGGGCCTGGCTTTCATTCGTCAGATTGAGAATGCGATGGAGCCAATGGGGTTGCTTTTAGGATCGAAGAATAAGCTGGAGGTTGCTGAGGCTATTGAGTTCTTCAAGGTTGCGCATGATTATGAGTTTGAGAGCGCCAAGGTTGGTTTTGGTTTCGTTGGAGGGTGAAGTCATTCAAGAGCTCACGTTCGTTTGCGTTTGCATAGGTCGGGATTAGGAAGATGCTGCATTTGATATGGGTCAAGGATAACAACAATTCTGGACCTGCGGAGGAGGCTAAGGAGGGTAAAGGTGTTCGGCAGAAGCTGCTTGACTGTTATCGCGGATTGTACTTTGAAGCTATCGAGGGTCTGCAGCCGAAAGAGCAAGTCAGCCGTATCGCGAAGAATTTGGTAGAGTGCGTCATCCCCCCTCTTTCTTGATGAAAATTCTTGAGGCTCATTCATTTTATTAGGCGAACATACGAGACCACGTTGGCTGAACTGACAAGTCTGGAGGAGATGATGCGTATTATGAGCGAAGAAGAGCAGATTCATCAAGATGTCATTTCCAAGCTTTGGCAGATTTATAGTATGTTCACCTTGCGTTATGGCTCTTCTTTGTTCTTACATACCGTCATACAGGTTCTAAACAAAACATTCCGAGTCAGCAGCGCCGCGGAGCCATCATCATCTTGGGCATGCTTGCCTTGGGAAGACGCAGCGTGCTGAGTGATCGTGTTGACACCCTACTCAAAGTGGGTTTGGGACCGTTGGGCAAGGTGAATTGTCTTTCTGTCAATCTTATTCGATGTATGAGCTAATGTGAGCTATAAGGCTGATCTTACCTTGGCTCGATACACATGCGTGGCTTTACAGCGATTGAACGGGAGTGCCAAGAAGGTCAAAGGTATGTCTCGTGCAAAGTCAAGGGGGTTTAAGTTAACACCATCACAGGTTCCCTCCTCGATAAAACCATGCGCATCGAGATGACCAATCCGATCTTCCGCAAACTCCAAGATGCCGTCAACCATCCCTGTCGATCCCGAGAATGGTTTGGGTTCGCTGAGCAAGTCATCAACACCGTATATGCGCTTGGCGAGCATCCAGACGTGTTCTGCAATGAGCTTATCAAGAAATTTACTATCAAAGCTTTCACCCCTCGTGCTCCCAAACCTGCTGTTCCTAAACCCAATAACGAGCCGCCAGAGACGGACCCTGATGCTATGGCTGAAGACCATCCAGGAGACTTTACCCAAAACTCATTGGACACGGCCACGCAGGACTCGACTCCAGGAACGCAGCAGGGTGATAAGGAGAAGGATGTCGGCGATGCGTTTGAGCTAAGCCAGCTTCTTTTCATTGTGGGACATGTGGCTATCAAGCAGATCGTGTTTCTGGAACTTGTTGAGCGGGAGTGGAAGCGCCAAAAGGACGAAAAACAAGCTGGTAGGTCTCTTGTTTGTTCTATTTGATTTCGTCAAGTAACCATGCATGTCTCGCAGCCGAAAAGTTGGCAGCGAAGGCGAAAGGCACCGATAAAGCTTCCAAGGATGGCGAGGAGCTTGATCAAGTTGCTGGTAATGCAGAGGACGAAATTGGAGATCGCGTCGCAGGTGTTCGTGAAACGGAGATGCTCTACGGCACTGACTCCCTTTTGGCGATGTACGGTCCCATGGTCGTCCATATCTGTGGTAGCCCTCACAAATTCAAGGTTCGTGCTCTGTCCTAGAATACATTTCTGGGTATATCTCAATCTTGTTTGCAGAGTCCGACACTGCGAGCAGCTGCAACGCTATCATTCAGCAAGTTCCTTTGCGTCAGTTCGCAGTTCTGCGACCAGAACCACCGGCTACTATTCAAGATCCTCGAAACGTCCAAAGACGCCAACATCCGGAGTAATATCGTCATCGCGCTGGGCGATGTCGCTGTTTGACGCATTTGATCTTGAACGGGATGATCAAGGTGAAAGGCCAGCTTGGGGAGATGGCCAAGTGCGTTGAAGATGAAGATGCACGTATTGCGGATCTGGCGAAGCTGTTCTTTAGCGAGCTGTCTACGAAGGAGAACGCGATCTACAATAACCTCCCTGATGGTAAGTTTTTTTCGTCTGACGCTCACTATGGGATACTGATTTTGTTTGGATAGTGATCAGCCATTTGTCGACGGGTGATCATGCCGTTGACGAAAAGACTTTCAGGAGTACACTCCAATACATCTTCACCTTTATCGAAAAGGTCCGTTTCTCGAGCTGGCTGTCTTGATATGCAGTGCCTTACCATCACGTACCCTAGGAAAAACAAGCAGAGAACATCGTCGAGAAGCTATGCCAGCGTTTCAGGCTCAGCGAAGATCCTCGTCAATGGCGCGACATCGCTTTCTGTCTTTCCCTCCTCCCATTCAAATCGGAGCGGTCCGTCAAGAAGCTAATTGAGGGCTTCCAATTCTATCGGGATAAACTACACGAACCTCAGGTGTATGAAAAGTTTACAGAGATTCTGGCAAAAGTACGGTCTTTCAAGCAGTTTTCAGGGCTCTGATGCTTACTTCTTTATCTACAGGCACGTTCTAATAAATCTAAGGACAAGCCGGATAATGAGCTCAATGAGTTCGAGCATGTATGTTCTGATAGAATGATATCGATATTGTCGCTGACAGTCGATGATTACCTAGCTTCTGGAGGAACACAAGAACCAAGGAGAGGAAGACCAAGCTCTCGAAAAGCGTGTAGAGAAGAAGGCAGCGAAGAAACGGGCCTCAAAGCGAAGTACGCCGTCCTTTCCTTCGTCTTGCCGGTACCCATGAACTGACTGGTCGTAACCCTGATAGCTACCCGGAAGAAACCTGTTCAAGCCGAGGAAGAGTCTGAGTGATGCGATGTTTGATTTTTGTATAATTTATTACCATGAACCACTGGGATCTTTTCTTGTATCACATACTGTATCGTAGTAAAAACCACTGTTTAATGGCATATTCGCAAAATCCGGGGATGGATTGTTCAACTTGACGCAGGAGGCATGTTGAATGTCGAATTTTGGAAGGGGAAGAAGCAGTTGTATCGTAGAAGACGAATGAATGAATGAGTGTGGTGGTCATGCCCAAAAGAAACCATAGTTCGCTATAGAGATAAGCTATCGAAAAAGGACAGTGAGGGCGACGAGAACGCCAATAGCTCGAGGGAGAGAAAGTCCAGAGAGTCAGAGAGAGAGACAAATCGTATATAGATACAAAAAAGATACGCGTTCGAAAGGAAAGGAAAATGGGGAGGTATAAGGAGTGAGAGATCGATCAAATGAGCGTGGGTGGAGAGATAGTTAAATTGAGTGATAAGGAATTGAAATTATGAACCCGGGTATTGCTTATGCTAGCGTGATTTGAGTTTGAGTGAGTGAGGTCCGGGTGGGAGGCGTGTGTGGTTGATACAGTATATGGATGGATGAATGGTTTTTTTGTGATTGCAGGGGTCTCTTTTCTTGTGGTGGGACTTTTTCTGACTTCTGACTTCCAGCAATGGGGTTGGTTCGTTAAATTTGGTTTGGTTTGAAGGGATGGCTGGGTGGAGTGGAGAAGGACGGGAGGGACCGCGGTAGCGGATGGGTGGGAGCTTGCCGTATGAACGAACGGCCTAGGGAGGCGGGCGGGTGATCGAGGAGGAGGGAGAAAAACGGCGGCGCAAGACGTGAACCCAACACAAGTCTATTCAGGTTCAAACCTCGCACCACCCTCACCCCCTCTCATAATAGCCTTCATAAAATCAAAAGAACCTTTCCGCATATTCCCCCAGGTGGAACCGGGCTATCTTATGCTGTTGACCCCCCCAAAATCAACATTCTCTTCTTCAAGTTCCCAAAAGAAAATGGAGGAAGACTCACCCGATCAGCCTTCAACCCCTTCCACAAATGCTCAGCCCTCTTCACAAGTGAATAAGGCGTCAAAATATCAATAACGCCCAAATAATAAATCACATCCAACCCTTCATTGCCTTCGTCCGTCGCCCTCAGCCCTGCCTCGTCTTGATAAAAGATCAACTGAAGTCGATCCCCGATATCTTCTTCGGGGAGTCGGATAGTATGTTTGCCTAGCCGCTTTGGGTCCGAGGACCGCATGGCCCGACGCATGGCGATGGCTTCGGGGGATTTGTGTCCTCCTGAAGTTGTTTTTGAGCGGCCTAGGGAGTTGGGTAGGTCCGGCTACAAATACGCGATGGTGGGTGAGCCATATGTCGTTAAGGAGAAAGAAAGAAAGAAAACCCACCGAAAACACCTTCAACGTATTCCTCCTAACATTATCCCTATTCCCCCTCTGCATATTATGTATCCCCACCAAAAGACTATAATCCATAACATTAACCCCCCTCAAAAACTCCGCGTCCCTCCTAAGCTGTTCCGTCAACAACGCCCTCTTCTCCGGTCCCAAATCCAACGCCTTCCCCCTCTTTATCCAATTCAAATCTTTCAGCACAGCCCGTGGGTTTCGCGCGGCTTTGTCTTCGGGGTACTCACGGCCAACCGTACTCCCCTTTAGATCATACGTCTCGTGGATGTCTTTATGTGGTGGGAAGAGGTTGTTCATGATCACGAAATGGATTTTCCGACCTCGGGGGAGCTTGACGCGGTGTAACCCGTAAAACCGACTAAGCAGCGTATGTGGGTTTTCTTTGACGTGGTCAAAGTATTGTGGGAGGATGGACAAGAGGAATTTATGTTCAGAGTGTCGGATGGTTTTGATTATGAACCGATAGTCTCGCGAGAAATAAAAGAAGGAGCCTGATTTGCCGGGGGATCCGAGTTCGGAAAGGATGTATTTTGCGGTGAGGGAGAGGAGGTAGTCTGCGGGGTCTAGATGGAATATGTCTTCTCGAAGTGTGCGAAATACCCAAGGCGCGTAATCCTTGAACTTGAAGTCGTATTTTGCAGACGGAGTCAGCTCGTTTCCGACGATATCGAATGAAAACTTGTGACGCGCGGTAAAGTCTTCTATCGTCAGTGGTCGTTTTATTTTAGCTTGACATCGAGAAACCTGCTCGACGTGAGCGTGTATCATGAATAAGGAAAGAGCGAAACCCACCCCGATACGTATACCCGTCAACATATTATACATCAACACATAATTCACATGATCCTCCCCAATAAGATTCCCCACAAGCGGCATATCCTGCTCAGACTTGGGCCGCGCCTCAGCGCGCGTAAGCGCCGCCTCCGCTTCTTGTTGCAGCTGCTGCTTCGCCCTCTTCTCCATCCTCTCCCTCCTAATCTGCTCCGCAGCAATCTCAATATCAGACGCGAGCTCTATCCCCGCTTCACCGATATACGACGCATCCTCAGGTGAATGCGACGAGCTCCCATATTGCCTCGTATGTGTCTGATGGCCGCGCTTGAAACTGGCAGCGATGGGGCTTGAACCTGTTGTGTTTCGACGAGTTGGACGCATGGGTATGATGGCGACCGGAGGCTGGAGGTATGGATCGTATGCTGCTGATTTTGATGATGATTCGCCGGCGGCGGTGGGGGGAGAGGCGTAACGGAGGGTTGGAAGAGAGCCTTTGGTGTCGGTTGAGGCCCTGTGGAGGGTAGTGTCGAATGTGGATGACCTGGCTGTCAATCGAGAAGATGTGGATGATGCTTGACGTTCTCGAGCAGTAGTGGAGGACTCGCGAATGACGGAATCTGAATGCGACGCGGGTAGTAGTCGACTGGGAGGAGGCGGCGGCTCCAGTTCGTCTCTTTCAACGCTGGCGGGGGGAGAGGGCGGGGGCGGACCAAAGTGGACTTCGTCACTGCTTGGTTGCACCGTTTCCGTCGTCACCGACTTTGTCACCGTCGTTCTGGTAAAATAACTATCTTGGCCAGCAGGCCCGGTTTCTACCTCCACCTCACTGGTGACCATGATAATCTGAGGTTGCTCATTGTTGGTGCTGTCGTCTCCATCTCGATTGGTGATGGTGTGAGGAGACGACGCAGTGGACGTCGTAGACAGCGGAAGAGACTGGCGCGAGGCAGCGGCAGAGACGGGGGCGGTCTTGTAGGATGTAGCTGACGATGACAGCATGCTGCTGTGGGTTGAGAGGAGGCTCTGCCTGTAAGCAGGCACAACGATCGGCGAAGGCGAACGACGGGTGGGCGAAACGGCAGTGATTGAAGAAGCCATCGTCGTCCAGCGTCGAGGACAGAATATAAAAGAAGACGGCGGTGAACGGTTAAGAATGCAGTGCGACAAACTGTATTGTGGCTGTGCTTTTCTATGACTCTCAGGCCATGGTAACGTCTATCGCCTTTGAATAAACCTTGGGGACGTTCGGGAAGCTTCCCGTCAGTAATCTTCGCCGCCAATCGTCTAACAGCAGACGTCCATCGACAATATCAGAGCTACTGGGGCATTGGGCTCGTCAGGTAATACTTATTGTACGTGCGCATTTATGTTGACCATGTATATATGGCCTAGGAGACTTTACGACGATGTCGAAGAACAATGCAGAAGCATTATAACGATGAGTATAGATACAGCGATAAGGATTCTAAATCCTCACTGTCAGCCATGCAATGTTTACGATGCCAGGGGGTTCCCAATGGTAGCCCAATGTTTTTATGGGGCCTCACGCTTCTAAACATGGAAGTTAAAGACAGGCAAAGTACACTGACTAGCTCTCGGAATAAGCAAGGGGACCGTCGACATGTCGATGCTTTCTTTTACCGCAAAGGTAACGTTCATCTGAACCATTTTATTTATAAGCATTCAACAGTTGTTCAACAGCGCAACCACTTTGATTCTCACAGGTGCATTTACTATTACCAGCCAACCCCACATTCCTTCCAGGCCGACGAAATAGAAAAGCTAGGAAGAAAAAATGCGCATACATCCACCAATGAAATTTTTCACACGTAGGAATACAGGTTGAGAAAGGTCGCGTAGTACAGCACAAGTCAGTCGCCGACTCATCCTCTAAAATCAAAAATCAACAACGCATTCACAAAAAAAGTAATAGGTACAACGTACCTCAAATCATATCCGCTATGCCACCCCTAGCTCATCATGCATGTGCTCCTCATCCTCAATATAGCGTGTACGATAAAAGTAAGGCACATATATCAAGCTAATAAACATCTCCTCCAGCTTCAGGTCTGAAACCTATTGTTCAATGCAAGTACACTCACTGATCAAAAGTAATGTCACATGATTTTTTGGACAAAGTTGGTGTTATAACACAAGAACCAAACATTTTAAGGATTAAACTCTGGTGCATGAAACATAGCTAAGGAGGTGTAGATTGTATATACCAAGTCTGGGGATGAACAGATAAAAACTCAGGATACAGCAGGGCATTGACTGTGATAACTCCCAAAAATGGGATGTGACAAAATGGGAAATTCTGAATGACTCCAACCTACTGGAAGCAATTCACAACTTGAGGAAGAGATATTTTGAACACTGGATCTCCCTGCTATTGTTATGAGCTTCACAAAGTCTTTGGGCTAGAAAATTTTATATCCTCCCCTAAAAGGTAAATTTGAACTTGTTCTCAATTTATATACTTTTCACTCAATATACTTGTTGGAATGAGATAAAATGACTCCTCATCAATGTTGGTAGTGTGTATAATATAAAAGGTAGGTAGAAATGTTAAAATGAACATTGCATAATGTCTTTAGAAGCTAATTTCCAGAGTTTTTCTGGAAGTAAACAAGTATCTACAGCATTGGTCCTTCTTTTCTGCAAGAAGAAAAAATGCTACCATCCTTTTGAGTTAATTGATGGAGACTTGGGATGTCTTTTAAACAATGCCTGAAGTATAGCATGATAGCAAATAGATTGTCACTGGGTATAACTTGAAAAGTCCCCAATAAAAGTACATTTTGCATG
>NW_001889959.1:44545-47411 GCF_000143565.1 Laccaria bicolor S238N-H82 | reverse complement strand
GTGCGATCGTCATTGCACATCCTCCTCGGACGAGAAGTTGAAGCTCGCTGCTAAGCACGGAGCCAAACATACCATCAACTACAGAACGACTCCGAATTGGGATGATGAAGTTTTGAAGATTGTAGGCTCTAGTTAACACTTTCTTGCCTCTTTCCTTGTTCCAACCTTTGTTGTTTGTCAGACGAAGGGGGTCGGCGTTGACCATGTAGTCGAAGTATGTGTGACTTGCAAATGCTTTGGCAGACCATTGTCTTACCCCGTTTCTAGGTTGGCGGAAAGGGGACTCTGCCACGCTCAATTAATGCAGCTCGATATGGTGGCATAGTGCATTTAATTGGTTTCGTCTCCAAGGTAGGTAATAACCTCATCAGTGCCTGCAGATACGCATCGACCCGCGTGATGTCGAAAACTCGGCTATGGCCACTCCTGATGGCCCAATGTTGAGTGAGGTTCTCCAGCAGGGAGACTGCAACGCACCTGCGACGTTTCAGACAGTAATGAATGATTTGTTCGCACCGTACCTTGGCCGTTTTGTGGACATTTACCTTGACGATGTCATGGTATATTCCAATAACCTAGAAGACCACGTAAAGAAGGTGAAATTGGTCATTGACATCTTAAGACGAGAGAAATTTTTTCTTACCGAACGTAAACTGAACTTTCTTTGCGACTCCGTCAAAATTCTTGGACGTGTTGTGGACGATGAGGGCATCCGGATGGACCCAGACAAGGTTGACGCGCTTGTACGTTGGAAGACACCGACGAACCGGGACCTCCTCCGTGGGTTCCTGGGGGCGGCTGGTTTCCTGGCTGACGATATTGATCGTGTCCGGGTCCCTATGGGTGTCCTTCACGCATTAACAGGCGACACAGTTCCTTTTCGTTGGGAATACACTCACCAACGGGCGTTTGAGGACATAAAAAACCTCGCTGTTCTGTGTAAGGATCACCATCGTAAACCTTTGAAGTATGGTGCAGACGTACCACCGGTCAACATAGTCACTGATGGCTGTGGCACAGGGATAGCTGGGGTAGTCAGCCAGGGTGAAGACTGGAAGACAGCCTCCGTCGCGGCGTTCTTCTCTGCCAAGCTGAACCCTGCCCAGCAGAACTACCCTGTGCATGAGATCGAAATGTTAGCTGGGATAGAAACAATGATGCGTCATAGAGACATACTACAAGGCGTGAAGTTCAGATGGTACACAGACCACAAGGGTCTGATACACCTGTTAAACCAACGTGACCTGTCTGGACGTCAAGCGCGTTGGCTGGAGAAGGTGTCTGAATTCGATTTTGAGGTCATATATGTACCTGGTGCTGAGAATATCTTGTCCGACGCCCTCTCCCGGCTGTATTCCAATGATGAGCCTGGAACGGTACGCGCTAGGAGTGAATATACATACCACGATGTTGTCGATAACGACGTCCTAAGCGCGCATGCTATTTCGATGCCTGTCCTTGTTGGAAAGGAGGGCGAGGCAGCAATGCCGACTCGCCGTGTCCGTTCGAAACCAGCTCCCGCAGAGACAGGTCGGCCAGAGACCTCTCGAGAGTTTGCTGCACGCATGAAGGGACATGTTGTCCTGAAAGGCCCAGTAGCAGGAAAGGAGGGCGAAAGCCGGAAGGATGCAGTGGCAGAGAGGTTGACTATCAGAATTCCAGCGCGGAAACAAAATGGATCTAAAAATACGTTGACGGATTCAACAGACCTCGATTCAGATCCAACCAACGAAGATAATGCCGCATCAATTGATGGTGTGCCACATGACGCGCCAAGTGATGCCACGACTGCTGAATTGCCTGAGGCTGCATCAACGCCTCAGACGCTTGTCGAACATATGCATGACAGCGTTAGTGGCATTGATCTGCCTAAAGTTTTAGTGGGGAAGTATGGCAAAGATCCCATTTTCCGTCGTGTCTTAGAAAACCCGAGGCATTTTAAGAACTTCGAAGTATCAGAAGGACTGATCTTTTTAAGACAGAACAGGAGCAAACTACTTTGCATCCCTGATGTTCTGATTGACGGCAAAGGGGTCCGTGAGCTTGTCATTTCGGAGGCTCACTCTTTGCTGGCTCACTTGGGCACGCAGAAAACTATTGCATATTTACGCGATCACGTCTGGTGGAAGAGTCTACTAAATGATGTGAAAGCATACTGTGACTCCTGCATAACCTGCAAGCGTAGCAAGCCTTCTAATCAGAAACCTTACGGCTTGTTGAACCCTTTGGGTGTCCCAACGCGGCCTTGGGAGTCTATCGGCATTGATTTCGTTGGTCCATTACCTGAATCAAAAGACCGAGATGCGTCGTATGACTGCATTGTGGTAATAATATGTTTATTGTCTGCAATGGTACACCTTGTCCCAGGTCGCATTAACTATACTGCACGCCAGGTTGCCGAGTTAGTCTTTGCTGAAGTCTATAAACATCATGGCCTACCTTCTTCGATTGTGAGTGATCGCGACGTACTTTTCACGAGCGCATTCTGGAAACAGTTGCATGAGTTAATTGGCACGAGACTTAATATGTCCAGCGCGTACCATCCCGAGTCTGATGGGTCCACAGAACGTGCCAACCGCACTGTGACGCAAATGATAAGACAATGCGTTAGTCCAAACCAGAAGGATTGGTGTGTGAAACTTCCTGGGATTGAGTTTGCCATCAACTCTGCAACAGCGGGCAGTACAGGCTACGCACCATTTTTTCTGAATAACGGTCGAATGCCGCGTTCCTTTATTTGGAATTCAACGGATAGTTCTGAATACCCTGGGGTTAGCACGTTTGCTCAGAAGATCAAGACAGCTGTTATGACGGCTCACGATAGCATCCTTGCTGCTCGGGTCAAGCAGACGCGTACGGCGAATCG
>NW_001889959.1:32166-44392 GCF_000143565.1 Laccaria bicolor S238N-H82 | reverse complement strand
TGACATTTTTCTTGGTGAGTTGGGGCTGTAAATATTTCAGAAGGCACTTCTCATGCCTACTAACACCATCCTAAAGAAATAAACAGAGGTCCTATTAGACAAGGATCTGAAACCCTCACACCTTTCTTGCTCTATGCAAAATGTACTTTTATTAGGGACTTTTCAAGTTATACCCAGTGACAATCTATTTGCTATCATGCTATACTTCAGGCATTGTTTAAAAGACATCCCAAGTCTCCATCAATCAACTCAAAAGGATGGTAGCATTTTTTCTTCTTGCAGAAAAGAAGGACCAATGCTGTAGATACTTGTTTACTTCCAGAAAAACTCTGGAAATTAGCTTCTAAAGACATTATGCAATGTTCATTTTAACATTTCTACCTACCTTTTATATTATACACACTACCAACATTAATGAGGAGTCATTTTATCTCATTCCAACAAATATCTTGAGTGAAAAGTATATAAATTGAGAACAAGTTCAAATTTGCCTTTTAGGGGAGGATATAAAATTTTCTAGCCCAAAGACTTTGTGAAGCTCATAACAATAGCAGGGAGATCCAGTGTTCAAAATATCTCTTCCTCAAGTTGTGAATTGCTTCCAGTAGGTTGCAGCCATTCAGAATTTCCCATTTTGTCACATCCCATTTTTGGGAGTTATCACAGTCAATGCCCTGCTGTATCCTGAGTTTTTATCTGTTCATCCCCAGACTTGGTATATACAATCTACACCTCCTTAGCTATGTTTCATGCACCAGAGTTTAATCCTTAAAATATTTGGTTCTTGTGTTATAACACCAACTTTGTCCAAAAAATCATGTGACATTTAGTGCTTGGAAGTCCAGTCCCAAGACTGGAAAAAGACTGAGACTGGACTGGACCAAGACTGCTGAAGACCGGAAATTCCCAGGACTGTCAAAGACTGCAACCACGGTCCGGTCTTCAGTCTCTAACGATTTCGGAAATTTAAAGACCGACAAAAGACCGGTCTAACCGGTCTTAACCGGTCTTTACCACTTGTAACCAAACAAAACTCGTAAACAAACAGAACTTGCAAACACAAACACTCTCTTCCCACCCTTTCCCACCACCACCCTTCCTGACCATCGCCTCGCATCGTGAGTGCCCGCCATGGGCTAAACGACACTCACGCCCACACATTGACCACCACCTCATGCGCTGGTGGCTCAGCTACAACACCCACATGGCCACGACGTGCCACAGCCTCCACGACGACCCCCCCTACTGCTGCACCTGAACGAGCACCCGCGAGGTCTAATTGCCACGTCGCTGACAGCGACGTGGCAATGAGCGTTCGTTATTCTGGGTTATTCTGTGGTAAGCACCCCACCATCCATTTATCATCTCTCACATCAATCCCAGTGCCACATCGCCAGATGATGAATGTGACTGCCCACCACCCACCTCGGTGATCAACGACCGCCCACATCCCACCACCCACCACCAAGATCTGGCGACGACTGTGACGGACCCCTCACCTACCACAATCGACGACTCCCTCCAAGGTGCCACGTTGCTGTCAGCGATGTGGCAACCAAACAACGAACAATGATGGCATCATTCGTCGTTTCATTACACGGTAAGCACATCCACCTTCCTCCTAACCCAGCTTGTTAATGATGACCCCACTCCACCACAACTGCCGCACGGCACAACCAGGCAGCAGGTACATGACGCACCAGCAACAATGACTAAAAACATGGTCCCACCTGCATCCGAACCACCTCGCTCAACTGAGGATGATGCGAAGAATAGGAGACAGGCGACAATGGACAACAACAAGGACACGTGAGTGCTGCCCCACCCCCCTGTCCCCCCTCGTTCACTCTCATGTATGTAGTACTAGTATATGTAGTAAATTAGATACATTATGTTCCCTATGTTAGTCACTCCGAGACTGGTCCAAGACTGGTTGTCAACCAGTTGAGACCGAAACTGGTTAAGACCGGTCTCTCAACCGTAAAAAACCGACGAAAACTGCACTGAACCGGTTGATGGCGGTTCAGTCCAGTTTTTCGAACTTCTTCAACCTGCGAGGACCGGCCTTGTCAAAATTTGACAAAAGACTGGACTGGACCGAACTTCCAAGCACTAGTGACATTACTTTTGATCAGTGAGTGTACGTGATGTAGCTTGAAATAGTACTTGCTTTTATTCATGTCAAACCGTGAACGGGAACAAGGCATGAACCATCTAGGAAGTTCCAAGTGCAGTCAATGAAAGAAAAAGTTGACAGCCAAAGGACCAGTTTCAAAATCTTCACAATGGGACGACGGCGATGATGTCAAGAAGAGATTCAACTTGAAGTTGGAGCCTCGCCATCCTAAGTGAAGGTATCCTTTGGTGATATTTGGCCGACGCATTCTGTCTATTTTTAGCAACATATGCCCTCAACCTCGAGCCATCCTGCCAACTGCGCTGCCATCACTCAGACGAAAAGACGTTATATTCTCATTCATGTAGACAGACGGACCCGAATCCATTGACAGGACCATGGGTGGGGATGCCATTACAAACTCTAGTAATCAATACTTCCTACAAACTTCGTACCCAATGAGCACGCACAGACTTTGAATTACGGTCAACAAAAAATGGCTGTGGAGCGAGAGCACTTCCTCTTCCTCTTCCTTTTTGGTTGGGTGCCTCAAGCAGGTGCATCAGTACTTTTGTGTTTTACTTTTTCTACTTGTAGAAGCTAAAAAAAAGCCAGAAATAGCAGACAAAAAATCCGGAAAAAGCCAAGAAAAAGCAGAACAGCCACAAATACAAAAAGCCAGGCTCAGTACCCTGAAAAGCCAAGTATTTTTTGAATGCATCCAGGTGGGCATGGGTTTTATTTCAATAGATATATTTCCAACTTTCCAGCTTTACTTGTGGCGAGTCAAAAAGTGGGAAAAAGTAGATAAGTAAATTGTGATCTTGCTGATGTGGCAGACATGACAAGACTGTTGAATTTGGTCCTGAGTACAAATGAGAGGTGGAATAAAAAATGAGTCCCACTGAAAAAAAGAATAAGAAACCAACATTTTTCGGGAGAAAAGAAACTCAGTGCACATGACTCTACATTGAGTGTCTGTCCATTCCAGAGCATTTATGCCCACCACACCTCATTGCATCAAACATTGGTATGGGGGTGATCCAGATTTAGAATGAATTTGTATGCCAGTACCTTGCAGACTAGATGGGGACCTTGATATATCCTAATTTATTGAGTCAATTCTTTTTTATTATTACCAAAATTGCCGATAGATCTTATAGCATATTTGACCATAAAATATATACTCAGATGAATCCATGTCATAATTGTTTAATGTAAAACCTAGGGCTTCACACTGTATGTTGTCCTCTTTGAGCCATTTCATAGAAGGAGTTCCTGCTTGTTGCAGATGACTCAATGGGAAGTGTGCAATCCAGGTGCAAAATCTCTAGGACCCAGATCAATTGAAGCTTCAATCAGAGTCAACCCTTGGCTTTTGCAAATTGAGATTGCTGGTAGGCCAAAGGTCCAAAGTCAATGGAAGCTGGGTTAATGAATGGGTTTTTTCTGTCTTGTCTTTCTAATGTGCTGTTGGAGTAATTGGAATTTCTAAGTTAGCTTCGACTCCAGCCTGAGCCTCAAGGGTTGACATGAGTAAGTGAGGGGGCCAGAATCTGAGTCAAACTTTGAGGCTGAGTAGGATCAGGTAAACAAATCTGAGAAGGCCCAGCTCCAGCAATCTGCATGGGCAAATTAGGAATAACTAAAAATATTGGACAATCCACTGTGTTTTTGTGTTTTATAGAAAAAGTCACACACTGGTGTGTTGTACCACCCTTGAAGCAGGGCATTCAGTAGATACACTATGGAACCATAACAATAGAAATTGACAATTGTCCCAATAAGTCATAGGGCTACCCCAATGGGCCCAATTACAAATAACGTTATGATACTGTGCATTGGCCCAATGACATAAGTATATGTATATTTGATTGTTGGGCCCAATATAGCTGCTGCATCAAAGCTAAGGGTTTATAGATTGGCCACATGGCTTAAATGGGGGTAATGTTGACTGTCAATAAATGATTGTATTAGGCTACAGTTGATTGTTGGGCCCAACATAGGTAAAGGTTAATGGTCAAGGTTGGGCCCAATGATACAATTATTAAGCTACAGCCGAAGGTTGGGCCCAACATCAGGTAATAGTTATTGGGACAGGTTGGGCCCAACAGCAAAATTCATATGATATGGCTTGTATGTTGGGCCCATGGATCAATATACACTATAGTTCCATAGGTTAGCCCAATGATTCTTTGGATTTTCAGGGTTGGGGCTTTGTTTTGTTACAACCGGCCCCATGGACCAGCTGTTTATCTGGACAGCTGCAGGCCAACCATTGTCCATTACAGCCGTGGACCATCCATCCCTTACATCCAGGGGCCATTCAGGCCCATGACAGTTCTGTTACCTGCTTTCATTGTACCTGTGGATTGCCTGTTCCATTGCACCCCTGGTCCGAAAGTTGTTCTGTTATACCAGTGGGCCAGGCCTGCTTTTGTTAGACCTGTGGACCACCTGTTGCTTGGCTCATTCACAGACCAAAAACTCTGTCCCATCACACCCATGGACAAACGATTGGTCCATCACACCCACAGACAAACAATTGGTCCGTCACACCCACGGACAAACAATTGGTCCATCACACCCACAGACTAACAATTGTTCCATCACACCCGCGGACCAACAATTTTTCTGTCACAACTGCAGATGAACAATTGTGTTACACCTGCGGCAGATGATTTGTTGCTCCATTGGACCCACAGGCCAACAGGTCTTCTGTGGTACCCACAGGCCATGCCATTTGTCAAGCCTGTTGGTCTGTCACACCTGGACTAACAATTGATCTGTCACACCCACAGACTAATGATTGTTCCATCACACCCACAGACCAACAATTGTTCTGTCACACCCGCGGATGAACAATTGTGTTACACCTGCAGCAGATGACTTGTTGCTCTGTTGGATCCACAGGCTAACAGGTCTTCTGTGGTACCCATGGGCCACACCATTTGTTAAGCCCATTGGTCCATTACACCTGTGGGCTACCAGCTAGAGCTCCGCGGACGTGAACATCCGGATTTGTATTTAACATGCTGAATGTCATTGCCCCAAAAATGCGGCCGAAAAAATGTCTGGATTTGTGATTAACTTGGTGAACATCACTGCTCCGAAAATGTGGCCAAAAAAACATCTGGATTTGTATTAGTGCACCAATGTCCGAAATTTCGGATGTAATTTTGACATGGACCAGACAGCCCCCATGGAATGCTCCAATGTCTGAAATTTAGTAATTTGTATTAGTGCAACAATGTCTGAAATTTCAGATGTAATTTTGACATGGACCAGACAACCCCCTGCGGAATGCTCTGAAGTCCAAAATTTTGTGGGTCATTTCCATTCAGATGTATTAATCCCTGTAGAGTGCACCAATGTCTGAAATTTCAGATGTAATTTTGACAGGGGCCAGACAACCCATGGAATACTTTGATGTCTGAAATTCTAGACTACAAAACTTTGTAATGACCAGTTGAACTCAGGCAGAACACTCTCAATTCTTAACCGATTTCGATGTTCTTGGGCTCGTTTTGACAGGTAGACCCATGGGGTCGTGGGTACGGGTACTCTACAAGTCATGTGTGCACCACTTGTCCGATATCCATAGGTTTTTTTAGTGTCCTTGATCATGAATGAGTATATGGGTTCATGGGTCTATGGTTGAAGGAGTGAAAAGGGTGGACATTTTGCCATTGCTGTATCATTGGTTTACTATATATAAGTACATATATGTTCATGGAGATATGGTCCAAGGAGTGAGAATGACAAAGTTCAATGTGAAATATCGCAATGTCAAATCATCCATCCTTTTCACTCCTTCAATGATAGTCCCATGAACCTATGTACTTATTCATAGTGAAGGACACTACAAATTATATGTCAGAAAAGTGGACTACAAACTTTCAAGTTTGGGAGACCGGACACTAATGAATAAGTACATATGTTCATGGGGATGTATGGTTGAAAAGGTGACACAGAAGGTGAAAGCAATGGCAAAATGCCCACTGTTATCACTCCTTCAACTATAGCACCCTGAATCTATGTACTTATTCATAATAAACCAATGATACAGCAATGGCAAATGTCCACCCTTCTCACTCCTTCAACCATAGACCCATGAACCCATATACTCTTTCATGATCAAGGACACTAAAAAACCTATGGATATCAGACAAGTGGCCCATACACGACTTGTAGAGTACCCATACCCACAACCTCACGGGTTTACCTGTCAAAACGAGCCCAAGAACATTGAAATCGGTTAAGA
The DNA here is from genome assembly GCF_000143565.1 of Laccaria bicolor S238N-H82. Classification (NCBI taxonomy): domain Eukaryota; kingdom Fungi; phylum Basidiomycota; class Agaricomycetes; order Agaricales; family Hydnangiaceae; genus Laccaria; species Laccaria bicolor. The sequence goes on along the minus strand of NW_001889959.1, from coordinate 38,012 downwards.
ATTGAGAGAGTTCTGCCTGAGTTCAACTGGTCATTACAAAATTTTGTAGTCTAGAATTTCAGACATCAAAGTATTCTGTGGGATGTCTGGTCCATGTCAAAATTACATCCAAAATTTCGGACATTGTTGCACTAATACAAATCTGGATGTTTTTTCGGCCAGATTTTCAGAGCAGTGATGTTCACCAAGTTAATCACAAATCTGGGCCTTTTCTGGGCTGCATTTTCGGGGCAATGACATTCAGCATGTTACATACAGATCCAGATGTTTTTTCGGCCGCATTTTTGGGTACTTGAAGTACTAAATTTCGAGGTCTTTACCATCCCCCATGAGTTCCGGCAGAATCTGGTGGATTCCAAGCGGAATGTCAGAATTCCATGGAAATTCCAACAGAATCCGATGGAATCTGGTGGAAATGGTTGGAATCCAGGAGCCTCCTGGAATAGTTTCCATTGGAATCCATTGGAATACAACAGATTCTGTTGGAATTCCAAAGGATTGCAGTGTTTGGAGCTGTTATTATAATATACAAAAATAATGACATGAGCAAGGATTGAACCATAGGCTCCACAGATATCACATGACCAAACAACAGCATAATTACCACTGAGCCATATAACCATTGTAAGGCTTAGAATTATTATGCCATACAAGTGGCTCTCACCTGCACATTCCTAAACAAGCCTTGGCAAACACCGACGCTCAATTTGGTGGAATCAAAAGCCCTCAACCCTCTTCTTCTGGTCATGGTGCCATGTCTGGAACCAAAAAGATGCCCGATTTGGACATAATTCTCAAAGTGGTAGTTCCATCAGACCCTACCTTCCATTTCAGAATTTATGTCTATATCCGGCTTATTGTGAATGAATTAGGCATCTTTAAATGATCTTTTATGTGTGACATCTTGCTGGGGTCACATGATTACTAATACTAATTCTGCATGCTCAACATGTATCTTGCTTGTTACTGCACCAATTTCCATTGTTGAACATGCAAAGTAGCACTAAAAAATTAGGCCATTGCAGAGGTACTCATATTGAGATGCCAGATCACAAATAAAAATTAAATGGAAGAAACATCTATATCCCTCCATGGTGTCTGGTTCTCACCTACTCAGGATCCTAATTTCAAAGCTATGGCTCCCTGTTATCAGGAAAGGCCAATTGTAAGAATAATTTTTATAAAATGCATGAGCACTTTGAATTTTTTACCATAAATCAACTAAAAAAAAGAATAGATAAAAGGAGGAAAATCTAGCAGAGGATTCAAGCACCAAGCTATGCTGCAGAGCTCTTGAACCATTTTTATACATTTATAATGCACTAGTATCAACCATTGTTTATGAAAAAGTCTGGGCAAGTGACTGCACAACTTTTTGGACACTGCCTAGGTTTTTTATGAAATGAGAAATGTAGGGCAAGCATTATGAAATGTGTTTCATTCCCTCCCATAGTTGTTTTATATCTATTTTATTCCTTCCCTATACCTTTTCATAACTATTTCTTTTTTGTTTGGCCATTTATTTCATTGCCCCTCAGTCCCATTTCTTTCCTGTTTCTTTGTTGCTTAGCCTTTCATTTCATTGCCTCCCCAGGGTTATTTCTTTCCTACCCAGCAATTTCTTATTGTTGCCTAGCTATTTCATTTCATGTTTGCCTGGTAATGGTTTCATTCCTTTATTTCATTCTTCCCAGAGCAATACTTATTTAATTAATTATATGAAATAACAGGGTTTTAATTGTCAAATGAGTGCAATATTTGTTATGCTTGCTAGTAGAGGGTGTGGGCCCCATTTCTACATAACTTTCAATTTGAGACCATAATATGATAAGGGTGCAAAGGGATAAGCAAGGTAAAGACATTTTACAAGGCATCACATGTATTACATAATCAAGTCCCAGGAAGATATTTACAACTATGAAATGAAATAGCTAGGCAACAATAAGAAATTACTGGGTAGGAAAGAAATAACCCTGGGGAGGCAATGAAATGAAAGGCTAGGCAACAAATAAACAGGAAAGAAATGGGACTGAGGGGCAATGAAATAAATGGCCAGACAAAAAAGAAATAGTTATGAAAAGGTATAGGGAAGGAATAAAATGGATACAAAACAACTATGGGAGGGAATGAAACACATTTCATAATGCTTGCCCTACATTTCTCATTTCATAAAAAACCTGGGCAGTGTCCAAAAAGTTGTGCAGGCACTTGCCCAAATTTTATCATAAAAGTGGTAGGTACCACTCTATAATGAGAGCATTGGGAATCAACATCACTAACAGCCCTGGGGAAAGAAAATTTGGATCGAAGTAAATATGTCTGCACTCTCAGCAACAGGTATTGCATCAGTTTCCTCGGCATCCATGTCCTCAGGCATGGTTATATATGTTGGGTAAAACCTCTAAGTTTACACCCAGAGGAGCCTTCAGCAGAGGATTTCTCCTATTTCTTTTGGCCAAAATGCACAAGGTAAATTTTTACAGTAGAAAGCACAACTAGGATTATCCAGTTCTACTTCAAGAAAAAGGAGGTGCATGGTCTGCATTGATTCTGCAAGAGAGGATCAGATGTATGCATGTGCAGGAAGAGGTGGAAGGGAAAAATGTCAATTCTCATGAATTCTTTCCCAATCTATTGGTTTGAGTTACTTATATCCATACTTTCTGGTGTTTATAAATTTATAAGTGGTGGTGTGAGATTTTTGGTGCATAAATATGCAAATAGGAGAGTAAGAAGAAGTCAGAGCAAATATATTTTTGAGAAAAGAAATTTCAGCCTGCAGCAATTGAACCAGTCTTAATCAGATCTTTCCATTGAGCTAAGCCACCCTCTAAAATAACATAATTTATAGTGCACAAGATATGGAGTTTTTGATTTTTGATTCTTTTTAAAATTGGTTCCAGACATGGCACCATGGCCCTTCTTCCTCGACTACCACCATCCTCCACGATGACCCTCCCCTTCCCCACCACATCACCTACAGCCCCATCACCCACTCTTGTCATCAACCACCCTCAATTGTCATCAACTGCCAATGCTGTGCACACCAATGACAATGGCAACAATGTGGCAGTGCCACGTCACAAGCCCCACCAGGTGAATGAGCATTGAGAGGACCACCCATGATGATGATGGATGATGGCCATGACAGATGACCACGATGATGCAACCAACAACAATGACCACAACACTGTCGTCAACGGCCCACACCCACCTCAGCATACGCAAACAACAACAGCAACAATGCCACATCACCACAGCTGCTCGACAATGATGTGTCGTCACCTGATGGTGAAGCCAGGTGAGTCAGCCAGCCCATCCCTGCCCCTTTCTTTCTTTGACACGGATTTCAGGTGCCACATCACCAACAGCAACATGGCAACCAAACAATCAATGACAACAGATTTGTCGTTATTTGTCATTTCTTTATGACCCAATGTGAGCACTCCCCCCCCTCCCAACCCACCTCACCTAATTTACCAACAGACAACATCAGGGCAATGACACAACACAACACAACAACAACACAACCCATCAACAGCACAACACAACAACACAAGACGGCAATGGCACAACAACAACCATACACAATGGAAAACACAATGAGAAACGAACAGCGACATGGACCACCCACCAACAGCAACGATGGCCCAGCACAACCCCCCACCAACGGCGACAACAGCCTGGCACCACCACCCAACCACATAGAAACAGATGATGCCGATGACACAACACAACAACACAACAATGACAATCAACACCACGACAATGTGTCAACGACCAGGACGACACAACAATGACGAGCACAAGCATGATGCATCAACGAGGAGCACAGTGACGTGTCAACGACCAGGATGACAATGTGTCGAAGGACCACCACTGCGACATGTCAACGACCAGGATGAGGATGATGTGTCAATGGCAAGCATGAGTGGTGGGACACCATGTGAGTACCCATCACTGTCTCCCCCTCCATCACACCACAGCACTCCCTCCCCCCTCCCTCCCTCACCCCCTCCCTCCAACACTCCACTCCCTCCCTCCATCACTCCACTCCCTCCCCCCCCTCCATCACTCCACTGCCTCCCCCTCCCTCACTCACTCCCCACCATACCCTCCCTCCCCCTTATATTAGTTCAATACTTTTTGTACATAGTTATCAATACAATATGTATGTTCAATCATCACTTTTGTATGAAATTCTAAGGTCTAAGTTACACAAAGTGGTTAGGTAATGGGTGTAGGAGTGATAAGTATTGGTTATTCAGGGATTGAACTTGGAATGTGTTGGAATGAAGTTGGAATGTGTTGGAATTCCACTTGGAATGTGTTGGAATGAAGTTGGAATGTGTTGGAATTCCACTTGGAATGTGTCAGAATGATCTTGGAATCTGTCGGAATTCCACTTGGAATCCAGTGGAATCCACAGGAATCTGAGATTCCTACCATTCCAGTGGATTCCAAATGGAATTCCAACACTCCACCAGAACCCATGTGGGAGGGTAAAGTACAGTAAATTTTGGACATTGGAGCATTCCACAGGGGCTGTCTGGCCCCTGTCAAAATTACATCTGAAATTTCAGACACTGTTGCACTAATACAAATCTGGATGTTTTTTTGGCTGCATTTTCAGAGCAGTGACATTTACCAAGTCAACTACAACTCCAGACATTTTTTTGGCTGCATTTTTGGGGCAATGACATTCAGTATGTTAAATACAAATCCAGAAATCCGGATGTTTTTTTCGGCTGCATTTTCGGAGCAGTGACATTAACTAAGTTAATCACAAATATGGACATTTTTTTCGGCTGCATTTTCAGGGCAATGTTATTCAGCATGTTAAATACAAATCCGGATGTTTTTTCAGCCACATTTTCGGGGCAGTGACATTCACCAAGTCAATGACAAATATGGACATTTTTTCGGCCGCATTTTTGGAGCACTGGTATTCTGCATGCTAGTGACAAATCCAGACCTTTCTTCAGCCGTGTATTTGGGGCAGTGACATCCAACATTAGTGTTTAAAGGTTCAGTCCATAGAACCACAAAAGATCAGTGGACCAAACTGAACCGGACCATGGTCCGGTCTTTTTTTCGGTTGCAGTTGCCCAAAATTGGGGCTAGTCTGGTTGCCAGTTGCCTCATTTCAAAAATCTTTTAAAACCATTCAAAGACCGGTTTAAATCGGTTGCAACTGGTTAAACAGTTATGTGCGTTACATAGAATTGTAACCACCTTTATTACTTTAATTGGATTTTTGGTTCATCAAAATCGGTTAAGATTTGAGAAAGATATAACCAAATCCATTTTGGTATAAATATCTGTTTGTGCAACTTGTACCAGAATGACTTTAATTCTAACTCACTCAAATTTTCATCATTTTGCTTGATTCAATTTTTGGATATTGAAACTATAACTATGGAAATATACTCACCATCTATCAGTACTTTACCCTCCCTGGGTTATTCCATATGGAATGGATGGAATGGGGGGTGGACTGCACAAATTCCAGATGGATTCCATGGAGTGGGGGATGGATTCCATGGAATGGGGGATGGATTCCATGACTTTGGGGGATGGATTCCATGGAATGGGAGATGGATTCCATACTTTTCCACATGGATTCCATACTCTATTCTATATGTTCTATACCATTTTAAGGGTGGAATCCATATGGACTCCATATGGAATCCACATGGAATGACTTTATGAAATGATTCTAAGACCACATCATGTAATCATGGTTTCTATATTCATGAGGGATGGCTGAGCAGGAAAAATTGAAATGTATTAAATAGACTACACAATTTAATTTTACTATTCTCAATATTTAAGGGAGGGGGGAA
>NW_001889959.1:0-18587 GCF_000143565.1 Laccaria bicolor S238N-H82 | reverse complement strand
AGCACCTATTTGCAGGTATCAAGAGATCGAAATATGCTACACCTTAGAAACTTGGGATTACTATAAAGAATATATATGCGCACACAATGCAAAAGAAATTAAAGAAATAGCTTGAGAACTGACCCCAGGAAAGTGTTTTGACTCATTGACTAGTGTGACTCATTGACCGGTGAATGACTGTATGCAAGTCCAGTGTCAACGAGAGATATTTGCTTGTACTACGAGAAGGAATTGGGGTAGTTGGGTAGTGTGTACGTAGTGACACATGGAACATAAGAAGCAAGAGAACAGTGAGCCATGTAGAGGCAGTTCCAAATAGTAGAAGCCAGGGCGAGGCCCAGATCGATCCTAACATTTCCTCAACCTGAGATCACAAAAAACGGAGTGGGTCATCGACGAGAAGGTTGTTGAGCAGCTCTGAGCTTCATTGGAAGAGGATAGCCGAACAACCACACGCTGGGCGCAACCTATCAGACGATCGATGTATGTGAGGTTTGCCTGTGGCCACTGGCGAAGACTGAATCCACGAGCTTGGCACTTGTTGTACTTCCTTCGCGAATCGACACATGAAGGGGCACGAGTGGCCAAGTTGTGCAAGTCATGGTGCGATCAGTAATTGGGGATTGCACTGGTGTTGTAGAACCAGAACTTGAGTAACGAAGGAGGTCGGTCAGCCAGGCGCAAAGACCACATAGATGCAAGATTGAGACGCCGGTGAAGGTAGAAGGGTATTCCCAATGAATGAATAATGCAAGGCTGATAACTCACCGAAGGAGTTATCCCCACTCTCCAGCTCTCCAGATCAAGCTTGCGCTTATGATCAGGCTCCGTGGCTGCTGGCAAAGAGGTGATGCTAGATCCACGAGCTCTGCAGAGGAGGCTTAGCTAGGTGGATTCCACCATGGCCATACCCCCTTCGCTGGCTGATGCACGAGGGGGGTGCAAATGGTGGACGCCAAAGACGATGTGATCACGGAAGTCGGGAGAGTTGGAGTTTGCCAGTGTTGTGAAGTCAGAACCAGAGTAACAGACGAAGGCAATCAGTCGAGCGCAAAACGTCAAGAGGATTTGGAAGCCAAAGCAGCCTGGAGAAAAAGCACAAAGGAGGAGATTCACTAACTCACTGAAGTTAAAACGTCCGTTCTCCCCCTCCCCAGCTCTCAAGCCTGAGCTCGCGCTGGCGTCACTTCCTTCTGAATGACGTGAACCAGGCAGACAGCCATGGCGTATGGAGCTTCTTGAGAGCATATTGGCGTTGCCGAGCTGGGCATGGTTAAAGACGTCAGCCAGGTCACTGCAATGGAGATGATGGTTAGGGTTGGCGCTGTCGAATACGGCTGGAGAAAATTGACTTTGAATTTAAGGTAATGGAGTCTCCTCTATCTGTATACAAAGTGGTTACGATCGGCTAGCTGGGTCGGTTTTTGCAGATGGAAGGCAGAGCAAAAAGGTCGTGAGGTTGCAAAGCTCCTGCCGCCACCTGCCGCCACCATGCATATACGCAGCTCGAGCCTGTCCAAGGTGTTCCCTTGCCTTCTGAGCACTAGGGGAGTTAATCAAACCTAAGAGGTCGAACGGCTGATGGTGATGCATCTGGGAGATATGTCGTCTATCGATGAGAGGTTTGAGAGTGCACACTTTCCCTAGTCTGGGGACAGTGTCTGCTAAGAGTGGTGTTTCTTGCGTGGTCTGAGAGACCTGGTTACCTGGTTGGAGGAAGGATGATCGAAGGAGCCAAGTAGCGATTGAGGAGTATGAGCCGAAAGAGACGCATGTTGGCAGTTTATCTACAGTCATTCACCGGTCAATGAGTCACACTAGTCAATGAGTCAAAACACTTTCCTGGGGTCAGTTCTCAAGCTATTTCTTTAATTTCTTTTGCATTGTGTGCGCATATATATTCTTTATAGTAATCCCAAGTTTCTAAGGTGTAGCATATTTCGATCTCTTGATACCTGCAAATAGGTGCTCATTCACCATAAAACTGAATATATATCTGTGTGATCTTGGCACTAAATCTTGGAAAAGAGCCTTTTAAAAAAAATGATATCTTAAAGCATTCAACAAGTATTCAATTACAAGAGTTTTGAGTTGAGCTGGTACTCCAGTGAACCAAAAACCACTGGAATGAACAAAATCATGCTTGAAGGTAGGGAAGGTCACATTCTGTCACACTTGCCACAGACATCTGACGAAGAGATGGGAAACTGAAGTGACTAAGCAAAATGCCCAAATTAGGGCAGCGTGACATCTGCCTCATTGACTGGTTTCGCACTGATCTTCGTTTGCGGCACTGATAGCATGCGATATGTTGTTCAACAACTTGAATTTGAGTTTGTAACTAGATATTACATAGGGCATGATGTATGTGCATACTTCCCTCAGTTCATAATGTTCATATCGCTCGTATTTAAACTTTCCAAGGCCATTCTTTATTTGGGTGCCTCATTGACCGGTGAATGACTGTACAGGGGTCAATGATCTGCTGAATCGAGGTGACGTCAGCCAAACAGTACAAACCGGAAATCGGACTTCGGCAACACTAATTTCGTGTATTTAAATATTTGCTGTATTTAAATACCTTCGTCCGTTCTCCATCCTTCACAAGACGCTAAAGTTATGTCATTCAGCGAACACTGCTTTCTTACCGTTCGCCGCCGTCCTCTTTTATATTCTGTCCTCGACGCTGGACGCGATGGCTTCTTCAATTACCACTGCCGTTTCGCCTACCCGTCGTTTGCCTTCGCCAATTATTGTGCCTGCCTACAAGCAAAGCCTCCTCTCAACCCACAGCAGCATGCTGTCACACCATCACCAACCGAGATGGTGACGACAACAGCAATGAGCAACCTCAGATTTCATGGTGACCAGTGAGGTGGAGGTAGAAACCGGGCCTGCTGGTCAAGATAGTTATTTTACCAGAACGACGGTGACAAAGTCGGTGACGACTGAAACGGTGCAACCAAGCAGTGACGAAGTCCACTTTGGTCCGCCCCCGCCCTCTCCTCCTGCCAGCGTTGAAAGAGACGATCTGGAGCCTCCTCCCAGTCGTCTACTACCCACGTCACATTCAGATTCCGTCATTCGCCAGTCCTCCACTACCGCCCGAGAACGTGAACGTCAAGCATCATCCACGTCTTCCCGACTAACAGTCAGGTCGCCGACATTCGACAATACCCTCCACAGGTCGTCAACCGACACCAAAGGCTCACTTCCAACCCTCCGTTACGCCTCCCCCCACACCGCCACCAACGAATCATCATCAAAATCAGCAGCATACGATCCATACCTCCAGCCTCCGGTCGCCATCATCCCCATGCGTCCAACCCGTCGAAACACAACAGGCTCAAGCCCCGTTGCAGCAAGCTTCAACAAACGCTCTCACCACCAAACACACACCCGACAATTCGGGTCGTCGTCGCATGAGGATGCGTCGTATATCGGTGAAGTGGGGATAGAGCTCGCGTCGGATATTGAGATTGCGGCGGAGCAGATTAGGAGGGAGAGGATGGAGAAGAGGGCGAAGCAGCAGCTGCAGCAGGAGCCGGAGGCGGCGCTTACGCGTGCTGAGACGAGGCCCAAGTCCGAGCAGGATATGCCGCTTGTGGGCAACCTTATTGGGGAGGATCATGTGAATTATGTGTTGATGTATAATATGTTGACGGGTATACGTATCGGGGTGGGTTTTCTTTTTTTCTTTATTCATGATACACGCTGAATGAAGTCGTGCAGGTTTCTCGATGTCAAGCTAAAATAAAACGACCACTGACGATAGAAGACTTTACCGCGCGTCACAAGTTTTCATTCGATATCGTCGGAAACGAGCTGACTCCGTCTGCAAAATACGATTTCAAGTTCAAGGATTACGCGCCTTGGGTATTTCGCACACTTCGAGAAGACATATTCCATCTAGACCCAGCAGACTACCTCCTCTCCCTCACCGCGAAAAGTGGAAAATTGCTCGGTACTAGGAGGTCCTCTTGTCCTTTGGCCCACGAGCCTGGTCCACGCCAGGAACTCCGGAGACGGAAAAAGAATTCGCAGCACGTCGATTCACAGCCCTTTGACTGAGGGCGGTGGTCTTAGAGGGACAGGCAGCAATTGTGATTACCCACTGGGGCGACGAGGTTCCTTGGGTGGGTGAGGAGGTTGGGCGTTTTAGGATTTGGGAGGGGGGTGGTGGCGTTGTTGGATGTCCATCACCTTGTCTTCAATACCTCACCTATACCCCTCCACTGACTCCGGCCTCGTGCACTTGAGGTTCCTCCATGGTAGTCTTCTATCGTTCTACCTGCGACAGCACTACCCCACCATACCACCTCTGCACACTCCTCTCCCCCTCAATCGCGTTCCCGAAACCCATAGAGGCGCCCCCATCCATTCAGGACACCGTGTCGTATCGTATCGAACTCGACCAGCCGTTGCCTCTCTCCTTTCTCCTTTCAACGGTGCCGATTCGCCCTTCCTCCGCAAAACCTCTGAGCCAATCCAGCATGTATGGAATCAACGTAATCCTCTGCACCGCTCGGTACACTTCAAGCTCTTTCTTTTGGCGAGTCACCGTGACCCTGGCAGGAGAGACAAGATCGAAGAGAAATCGGGTGAGCGATTGGGGTGCTGTGAACGTTCAGCGCTCAACGCTCAATAGTCACCCTCCTTCCTCCACACTGAGAAAGACTCGTTTGTCCACGATGTCCGCTCGTGGACATTGGACAACGACGAGAACCTCGCTTTCAAGAGCCCCGGTCCGTCGCTTTTACAACGCGCTGAGACGAGGAGGCTATGTATATGTGGCACCTAGATGGCCTTCCCAATGATCGACTTAATCTAGGAAGACGGCTAAAGGGACAAGAACGTAGTGGAGTTCTGCAGCGAGAATAGGTAGAGGGGAAGTTGAGATGGGGAGGTAGGAGGCAACACGCCGCTGCTGAAAACGGTTGGGACGCAAAGAATCACGGAGGAGGGCTGTGACGGTCGGTTTGGCGAGGAGGCAGGAAAACGTGGGTGTCCGGGGAATACACTAGGATTTTTATAGAACCAACTGTGTAAAACAGTCGATCACTACCACGGGTTTAGAATAGGGAAGAATGGGACTCACTTGACATTCTAACCAACTTAACGGCCAAGACGAGGACTCGACGGAGCAGATATATCGGCACTTGAACACGACCCGCTGAGCTACCGCGCAGCACCTCTGGCCTTGAAAAAGGTTTACAGGTATGAACACAGGTATTCAAACGAAGGCGAACTCACTTACCTCAAAAATAGGGCCACACAGCCCAGGCTGCAGGTGCATAAGGTAAATAAAAATAGACCAAAACACAGGATTAAACTATCCAGAAACCCTGGTTTCCCCTGAACAACCCAGGGTTTCCAAAGTGCTTGCGTAGAAACCTTGTTTCCACAAGAAGCGGAGCTCAGAATATTTGAAGTCCACCACATGCACATGCATAAGTTCAAGTTGGCAGCGGGGGTCATCAACCTTTCAAGTAGCAAGGGACTATGGAAGGGAACAGTGGCATCCCTAAACCACTCCCGCTCTCCTACATCTATGTAAGTATAGCTACCCGTCCAAACCCTCATCTTGTTTGCATCTTGTAGCATTGTGTAGACCATGAACCAATATTATTTACCGTGGTAACCACTTGTCGAGTGGGCGCGTCGCATCGCGCGACGATACGTGTGCGACAAGGGATGTGCATGATGGAGTTCAACTCGTCGCGCTCTCTTCTCATCATGACCCGGGGAGCCAAGATCAATTTAAATTTGAGTGTGACACACGTTGGCATCTAGGAATTTAACTCCGACATGGGGTTCCTCAAAATAACCCATTGACTGATGGAAGGGGGATTTCTACCAAATGCAGAAGAAACCCAGGGTTCCACGCGAAAAGGGGGTTTCTGGTTAGATTGATCCCATCATCACAAGTGCCGGCATCGAACACCATGAATACGAACAAGCGCAAGAAAACATCTGGACTTATGGGATCGGAACTGAGGATGGCCTACCAATTGCTCATGAGTGTCAAACTTATCATCGCTGGAGACGGCTTCCGCGACAAACAAAGTGGATGCCTCTGACGATTTCCAGTTGCAAGAGAACCAAATTACCTTTGAGCCGGATTTCGAGGAAACCCTGGCCAAAATGCTCGCGATGATGCAGTCGAAGCTTGACCGTGACAGGCCCCCTGCTAGTAAACATGTTGATCTTCCTTATAGTCTCTTACAGGCCCTTCCTTCCTCTGGCATGGCAGAAGAAGCTTTGTCCATGTTGAATATTAAACTTGGTGGTTCGCTCAAGCTGAAAAGGGATTACAAAGTTCGGGTGGCCGCGACGGAGCGACTCGGAATTACTAGTCTCTCCTAGACAGACACCTCCAGTTATACCTCTTTCCGTATTACTGAACATTGGTCTTCCGAGGGGCTGTATCGTCACTGACTGGTAGCTACCACTTACATCATGTACTCCTGAGCTGTACCATAGAAGTTCCTGCTTAGCTACCGTGAATGAAATGAAATGAATTTTCATTCATTCACGGCACCTGTTTCATTCTAGATAATTTATTCTGTTTCATTCATTCCTGGCGACTGTTTCCTTTTTTTCTTTCATTCCACCAGGGCAACTGTTTCATTCCTTGCTTCATTCTTCTCAGGTGCCTATTTCATTGTTAGAGCTGGGAAAATGATTATGTAATTGATACAAAATATTTAAGTGCCTTATTTGGCAACAGCATGCCTATCTCATTGTGTATTTGAGCCTCAAATGCAAAAGTACCCCCATATGGCCTCCCACACCACTGCAGTAGGGCACAACACATATCAGGCATAATTGTATATTATTTCCTTATTTAGATGTGTGTTAAAACATCGAAATTGTTGCCTGAAAGAATGAAACAAAAATGAAATAACTGCCTGGAAAGAATGAAATGAAAATTCCATGGCAATGAATGAATGAAAAAAATGAAACAGTTGCCAGGAATGAATGAAACGAAAGAATAAAGCAAAAAATGAAACAGTTGCCATGGTGGAATGAAATTAAAAAAATGAAAGAGTCGCCAGGCATGAATGAAACAGAATAAATTGCATTCTTGTCAGTAGAAATGAAGAAAAAATTGAGATGAAATGAAATGAAACAAAAAGTATTTCATTCTCAACGGCAATGAATGAGAATGACTTGGAATGAAACAGGTGCCATGAATGAATGAAAATTCATTTCATTTCATTCACGGTAGTTAAGCAGGAACTTCTATGGTACATGCCAGGTTTTACATGATGTAAATGGCAGCTACTAGTGCGTCACCTCTGTGGGCTGCAAAAGCTCGTCCCGAGAGCGGTGAGCGTACATGTTGTGCGATATATACCGGGCAAATATCTCATGTTGGATTCATCAGAATAAAGCAGCCTCGCGTGCCACCTGCAATGGTGCCACAAGGCAGGTAGTTGGTTCTCAGCGTAGAGCCGAGCGTCCCAGCAACAACTAACAAACCTTTTAGTTTCGGAGGTTACATAGACTCCACTGCCATCGGAAGCACATCGGGCGCAGGTGAATTTCTTCGACAATCATTATTCCCCTTGCTTATTTTTCTGCAGAAAAGTCTTTGGCCAGGCCACTGCGTCTGGGGGTACCACAAGACTTCGACCATACTCTTTTTATTTCAGAAGCCAAGGCAAGCAATATTCCACTCGAGAACCATGTCCCTCCAGCCGTATGTGAAATGTACGCTTGTGCAAAACAACTTGGGTCGGAGGCTTGTTCTTTTCATTTTCCATTGAATTAATTCACGGTAGAAAAAACATCATTCATGGAGCTGTGACCAATGGCCACAACTGGATTTTCCTTGTCCTTAATATGAACTCTAATGGTGATGGCGCCATATATGCTCAGTCTTTGCAACAGACTTGGCTCATGGCCGTAGTTCCTCCTGGTGATGAAGAAATCTCACGCACAATGTGTGATGTGATCACTGGAATCATCGGATATTGGGTAATTCCCCGTATTCTCCTCTGTGTCATTGCCCTCATCCAAGACTTTTGTTTCTGGTATGGTCATAGATAGAGCATAGCAACGAAGATGCTGGAGATGATGACTGGTTCCGTGTGGAGTGGAAGTAGGTAGCATGCTGGTAAGTATTTTGGAATGATCGATCTCTGGCTTCAAGCTCAATGTCCTACCTGGACTGAACAGATCAGAGTTGAAGGACTGGACTGAGTGATTCAGGTCAGGGTGGAATCCGGGAAGGGGACAGAGGGTTCTTGAATATGGGGTTCCAGTCCGCCCAATATCAGGAAACACAACGGGACATGAATCTTTGTAGTATGAACCTCAGAAAGAGTATTTGGTCTCGATCAAGTGCGCATTTGTCTCATGCACACACCACCCAACTACCCCGCCCTGCTCGTAGACTTAAAAGCACTTTATCATATCATGTATCTCGTTGACATTGAACTCAGCATACATACTACATAGGTTCACCAGCGGCATCCATTACCATATCATCTCCTAGATACCCCTTCATCTTTACTATGTTTCTAAGTTGTGTCCCTTGTGTGTCCCTCGACCGTGGCAGGCCTATCACCAAGTTCTTGTGGGATAAACAAGCAGCTGCTTGGGATATCTCCATACTTACTGAGCAAAGTGACGATGTGGCAGACAGATCGGATATTCTGCATAAAGATATTCACTAGATAATGATGAAAAGAACAAGAGCGAGAATAGCAGGGCTGCAATTTCCGCACTTGATGCCATTGGTGTGACGGCCTGTGGATGATGGGGCTGGTTGTGTGAGTATTGTGAGGAATTGAGCAGAGTCGTCTTCCCCATGCCCGACTCTCCCATCAAAGCAATAAGCTTTCCAGGGGCCACATGGCCCGATACGTCGGAAACCAACAACCTGACAAGGTACTTCCAGTCGATGCAGAAAGACAACGATACCACAATCATGGGCAGGGAGATAGGTGCTTCAGGCACTTTTCAATGAGAAGTACACTTCGTTTCGCAGATGGACACTCCGATATTAACTCTACTTCATGAGCAAACCGACCCCACGAAACCAGACGAGATCACCGACGGCGATGACGGGCAATAGGTTCTCAGGAAGTCAGAGGGCTTAGGCGACATCAGCAGAGGGGATTGGCGTGAGAAGCGCCAATGAACACTCTGGCAGTCTATTCAAAACATCATGTTGGTTAGTTACATACACACAGCGAGGAGTTAATGTCCGGCGTACATTCCTATGCAAAACAAAGAACATTTCTCAGGAAGCCACTTGGTCAATGATGAAGAAACTCGGAGGGGTCTCGTAGACAATATGTCTGGAAAGAACGTTGACCACGGAGTGTTGGCATAAGCGGAGGCTTGATTCGTGGCGAAGGCATGCGTTCTGGGAAGTGGAAAAATCAGGCTAATGTCCTAATAGGACGAAGCCCATGTGAGGGCGGAGGGACGTGTTCAAAAGGGGGATGTGGGGGTGACGATACGACAGTGAGGGGAGGGAAGCGAGATAGTCGATGATAGACATTCCGATATTAGGTCTGAAGGATGACTTGGAATGCGATGGGGTGAAGGCCGTTGTGCAGAAGAACCTAATAAAGTAAATGGAGCAATGAGCAGCCATAATCGGCAGCTTTGAGATTAATTTTATTGCACTTGCACGACGCCAATGGAAGTGAATTAGCATAAGAAGAGGGTTTCCCGCCTCCCCCAGGCGCACGGCAATGACGACTTCTTAATTGTAAGTGGAGGGATGCTAGACGATCAAAAGGGGTGGAGTAATCCAGGAAAAGTTGTGTGGCTTGGGAAGACTATGCAGAAGGGCAAAGGCTTCTGCCACCCTTTGAGCTCATAGCTTTTGTGAAAACCTCTATGCGACATCAGAATTACGGCCGTTAGAATGTGAAAATGACACGTACACCACAAGTCCCCATCAGACGCCACTGTCTAACCAACTCCACTTTTTACGAGTCCCTACGGCAGGAGCGTAAACACATTCGGGGGAGTTGAGGCATGCACATCGGCCAGAGATTGTGGTATAATACCAACTCGCATAATTGGGAGATTGTTGGTACCCGGGTTGGCTAGAAATGAGAAAATTGGCGGCGTTGGCTTTGAGTAAAACATGAGGAGATTGGGGTACTGCATGCAGCCTGTCATTGCCCGAAGTTTTGATGGAAATGCGCCCCCAGAAAGCTGCTGCAATGTTGTCAAGAATTTCGCATGACAGAAGCAATTCTCGTACTCACCACTTCACTTGTCGTATACCTCTTCCGCTTGACATTTTCTTGAACTTCACCCAACCCCTGATATCGGCCATGTCGAACATGGATTTGTGGGTCAGTTGCCTGTGGTTACTGTACGAGAAAAGCCATTTGACGGGATGATGTGTCAGGCCAGTTTGGAGGGCATAATTCGTGCACTAGGGTCTAATGCCTGGCGGCCAAGAACCCGCCATTCAGTGTATGTGCATTGGTATGTAGTAACGGAATTTCTGAGCTCGTAAACATCGAGGCTGTTGGGGTAATGCTGAGTTGAAAGAGCACCTGAGGTGGATTGAAGTGAACATTAAGAATCAGATGTGAAAATTACAGTTAGGCATACCTTTATTCCAGGAAGAATCCCCTCAAGTTAAAGTTTCAGTGAGACTTGGGTGAGACAGCAGCAGCAGACGAACACACAAGTAGCGAACTCACGGTGGTTGAGATCAAGTTTGGCTGATGTCTCTCCCAATCACCTTCACTGAAATACCAACATGCTGAAAATTCTTTATTCATAAATTTCGTGTATACTATGGTGCCGGTTAGTCTCGACACCAGCCGTTATTGGGATCGTATTACTCACCATAACGTCTGGAAGGGATTGATCATGATGCAACCGACAAAATTTCGGACTCCGATTATCGTTGCAATGAGGAAACTCTCCTTACAGTGTTTTGCATATTGTTGATTTTCGTGAGCACTATTCGGTTGTGACATGACCTTTTTGGTCACTGAAAGGTCCGTTGTCTGGAATCTGGCCCATTCCTCGAAGAATCTGAACATATATCATTACACTAAACATTATGGCACCTTGGCTAGAAGTGTTCTGGACACGGAAAAACGAAGACGGCATGAATTCAGGGTTTGGGACATACCAAAAACGTCACATCACAACACGACCAAATAGCACTCACGAAAATTCGTTGTGCAAAACAATATGCAAAACACTGTAACACATCCTCAATTCAAGTGCTCGCAATGCGTTCACGAGTCCTTCGATACTCAAAACTTACAGCAACGAACTTATGCGTTCACCCGAGACTTGTCTGGGATTCGGGGATGACGCTGGTGTCCGTTTTACCACCAAACTGAGCACTCACCATTTGCTCACCATGCCCCCCGTTTCGAAAGTTCGAAAATACAAACCAGAAGAAGTGGACTGAAACCAACTTGCTGCAAGGGCGTACAAAATTTGGCATAAAAAGCCATTTTCATGGCAATTAGATGCTTCCGAAGCGATATTGTGTGGGCAGGATGTTGTCATTGACATGGGGACTGGAAGTGGGAAAATGTTATGCTTTTCCTTACCATTGTGGTTGATGAGGACAGTATTGTCCTCACCATTTTGCCTCTCACTGCACTGATGATAAACCAGGTAAGTGTCAAGAGATCTATAGGTCACCGTATTGGTGATCACATTTTGCTGTGATCTTTTAAAATATCTAGGCAGACACAGTGGGCATTGCTACAGTTGCCGTATGCAAGGAGACATTATCTCATGTGGGTTCTGATAAATTATATGCAGTAAGTGTCGTTTTTTTCATTCAAAAACAAAGTGATTTACACTGCAAACATTCCAACATACTGACATGAGAATATTTTGAGAGTATTTTGATGGTACATAATTTTTTCCCAAAATACCATCCACCAGGTATGTGATTGGTATGAAGATATATATTTTATTACCCATGCTGAAGTATCTGATTAGTATTTTGATTGTATTCAAATGTTTTTCCTCAATACTGGCTCACATACTAGAATAATACTTCTATCACAGTATCTTAACTTTGAACAAAATATCTTCAACATACTGATTGGCCAATATTTTAAGAGTATGATTCTTCAGGATAAGATACTTTAAAAATATTATATATAATATTCAAAAGATACTTATATGATACTAGAGAGTAGATATAAAGGGAATATCTTGAAAGTATGAAAATATATCGCATTTTCATATTAAATACTAACACAATATTAAGCAGATATTCATTAAAGATGACCAACATACTGAGATGCCAGTATTGTGTTAGTATCAAGAACAAACAAACAA
Organism: Laccaria bicolor S238N-H82; assembly: GCF_000143565.1. Taxonomy (NCBI): domain Eukaryota; kingdom Fungi; phylum Basidiomycota; class Agaricomycetes; order Agaricales; family Hydnangiaceae; genus Laccaria; species Laccaria bicolor. The sequence goes on along the minus strand of NW_001889959.1, from coordinate 6,284 downwards.
TACTGCCTGACAGGTATTTTGTTGGTATGGAAAAGGTATGAGAGTGAAATATCTATATACTCTTCAAATATTGCAGGCAGAGTATCCAAATAGTATGCTACAATATTTTATCATACTGTTTGAAAGGTACATTTCATACTTTTATAATAAAAGCATAATACTGGTGTATGGAAATTCAAAAAGTATGTGAAGGGTATGACATTGAACAGAATTTTAAAATCAACAATTTTAATGTGAGGATTCAATACTAGATGAGAAGTAATGAAGATATATCATAATATTATACAATATAATATCATGTCAGTATCAGAAGGGTATACAAATTTCAATTTGGTAATTTTGAGGTGGGGATTAAATACTAGTTGAATACTTGAAGAGGAGTATTGAAAGCATATCATAATACTACACAATATAATATGAGAATGGTATCAGATAGGTATAGTAATACAAAATGAATAGTTTTAATGTGAGGATTAAATACTAGTTAAATACTAGAAGAGGAGTATTGGAAGTATATCATGATAGTGTATAATATAATATGAGAATGGTATAAAATGGGTATACTAACTCCAATGATAAGAAGAATTGTACTTATATGAGAGTATAGTGTGGATATAGAGATTGGTATGAGAGTGGATGACTTTCTGTAAGGTTTTTAATCCTACATATCATATTTTGGAGATTGAATGTCAGTTTAGTCATTTAATCTATTCAAGCTGACATTCCGCAAGCTATTTATCATTCTGTTCCCAATATTTTGTGCTGCATGGTACCCTGAAGTTAATTACAATGTTTACAGTGTCTGATGTAGACAGGCTATCATGTACTATACAATTGCTATACAACAGAAGGTTGTTTCAGCCAATGAGGGGAGGGGATGAGGCCAAGATTGGCTTGGGAACATTGTAGCGAGTTTAATCTATGAAGAGGGGTCTGACCCTATGAACAGATTAAGGTTTATTGAGACGTGAAAACAGGCACGAAGGATATTTTTTGTCCACATTTGGCCCCGGCAACACGGCAACAGAGCCAAGATATCAAGAAATAATCTATTTCCCTGAATAAAAGCTTACAGAAAGTCATCCAGTAATAGAATAGTATGATTGAAGTATGATAATAATACCTTGCTTGTTTGAACAATGAGAGAGTATCGAAATGTTTTTTATGATAGGAGATATCATCATACTAGACAGAGTATTGAGTATAAATTGTATACATGTATCTATCCATGTATAATTGTATAATTGTATTCATGTATATGTATCCATATATACTATTCATGTATTCACATATACACATATACTTGTATTCTTGTATTCAGGTATCTATGTATACACATATTCTTGTATCCTTGTATTCAGGTATTCACATATATGTGTATCCTTGTATTTAGGTACCTAGATATGTATCCACATATACATATATTCTTGTATCCTTGTATTCAGGTATCCACATATACACATATTCTTGTATCCTTGTATCCATGTAGACAAGTATTCTTGTATTCATGTATTCATGTATTCATGTATCCTTGTATCCATGTAGACAAGTATTCTTGTATTCATGTATTCATGTATCCATAGTGTATGTCATGGTTCTGTGCCACATATGTGTATCCTTGTATTTAGGTATCCACATATACATGTATCCTTGTATTCATGTATCCATGTATACATATATTCTTGTATCCTTATATTCAGGTATCCACATATACACATATTCTTGTATCCTTGTATCCATGTATTCATGTATTCATGTATTCATATATTCATGTATTCATGTATTCATGTATTCATGTATTCATGTATCCATAGTGTATGTCATGGTTCTGTGCCACATGGTTGTTGTGTCAGTTCAGCTAGGTGTGTGTGAGCAGAGTTGTGAGCCAAGCTAGGAAGCATATGTTGTATGGGATCAAAGAAGTTCAATATATCAGTAATTTGATGTATGCATATAGGAAGAGAAACCTAGAATAAAATGGAATGAGTAAATTGACAATCCATGATGTTGTTAAAACCTTAAATGGGTGAAGGGGCTTGGCTATGGTTAAACATTTGGAGTAAAAGCCAAATAAAGAAAGCACTCCCCTCAGGCCTCAGGTCATGTGCCACCTATTCTGTGGTAACAGGTTGAGCTAAGCATGTATAAGTGCTCGGCAACTCTCCCCCACATCAGTCTCAGCTCAGGTCTTGTGACTCACAAAATTGACAAGTCTGGTTGTGGAGGCTCTTGACAGCACTTGTGAAGCTGCAATTACCACTGGCTCCACAATAACTGCCAGCTCCAGTCATGAAGCTGAACAGAGATGCTGCATCATCAAGTAAACAAGGCTACCTGCCTCACAAAATAACCACTCCCCTGTCCAATTCAAAGTTGAAATATTATTCTCAATGTACCTTGAATGACATCTCATAACTCTACATCCATATTAATTCATGTAAGTCATGTACAAAGAGTGTGATAGGCAGCTACAGTACTCCCATAGAGTTTAGAAACCTAGATTATCTTCTAGATGTTTGATGGATGGGGTTTGAAAATATATTCAGCCAGCTTTCTAAACAGTACAAATCTACACAAGCATAATCAATTTTTTTTGTGGAAGCAGATCTTGTTCAAATTCAGGATTCCCCACTTGAGCTCATTATTGTATATGTGGTATCCCTGTATACATGTGTATTCATGTATCCACATATATGTGTATTCTTGTATTCATGTATTCATGTATCCATGTATACATGTATCCATGTATCCATGTATCCACATATTCTTGTATTTATGTATACATATTCATGTATCCACATATATGTGATGTATACACATATCCATGTCATGTATACATGTATTCATCAAGAATATGCATATATGTTGGATACATGAATACATAGCTATGTGTATACAAGGATACCCACATACATGGATACCTGCATACAAGAATATGCATATACATGGATACATGGATACATGCATATATGGATACAAGGATACACATATTCATGGATGCAAGAATATACATATACATGGATATACATATTCATGGATACAAGAATACACATATATGTGGATACATAAATACAAGAATAGATAAGATACATGAATACATGTATCCTATTCATGAATGCAAGAATACACATATATATAAATACAAGAATACACAAACAGACATATGTTTGTATTCACGTATCCACATATACATGTATTCTTGTATTTATGTATCCATGTATACATGTATCCTTGTATTCATGTATCCATATATATGCATATTCTGTATCCATGTAGTTGTGTTCTGCTCATACCATGACATTTGCATGAGCTTAGAGTCTGTGCCCTCTACTTCTGACACTTAGAAGTTAGTACTGACTTTGTATTGACTTGAATGAGTGGTGTTTGGCAAGCAAGGTGCAACCAAACAACTTGAACTGAACTCATGTGCAAGTTATACTAACTCACTGGCATTGGAACATTGTAAAATAGTGTAGAATATCCCTTGTATATAAATACTGCCTCTTTGAATGCAAGAGAGGCATCTCTTAACTTTACCCCACTTTATCTCTCATATTTGAGAACTGCTGTAAGCACAAGCAGTACTCTTGTAGGACCAGGTAAGGCTTCACGCTACCCAGTCTGAAGCTGTCCTAAGATTGTTATGCTTCACACTAACATCACGTATGATTAAAGACTCGCTCTAATCATTCAGCAGTCTGGTACTCAATTTCCTTACTCAGTTTCAAAGTCTCTAAAATACTTCAAAGATACTTACAGAACCCTGCAGTCCTGCTCGTGTCTTCTTTGGTAACCCAGATAGTTATTCATTTGTATTCAATTTCTACTGACAACTTGTATACTCATAGGAGTACACCAAAGATTACGAGCTGTATCGTAACAAGATGAGCCAAGCACACTGCTCAATTAGAAGTTGTCCAAAATTTTGGTAGTGAATTATTGCCAAGAGTGTTAACATCTTGTGTAGCTTTTTCATTCTTTTCATTTGTGAATCAACTTCTTGTCCATGCCCATGCATCCATCCCACCTGATGCACTTGAAGCCTTCAAAATGAATGGCAGAAAGCAGTGCAAACAATGTGATACTATAATTTCCCAGTCCAATCCTGCAGCATAACACCATGGTAAGGTCCAGAAAATGTCACTTGAAGATGATCAGCCAAAGAGAATGCAGTGAAAGTATCAAAAGCATAGATTCAATGTTGCACATATTTATCACTGAGTTTATCTAACACTCATTTAGTATTTTTACAGATACATGTGTACATGGATACATGAATACATGAACACATGAATACAGGGATACTTGATACATGTATATGTGTAATGTGTATATGTGAATACAAGGATACATGTATGCATGGATACAAGGATACATGAATACATGAATACAATAATACAAGTGTATGTGTATATGTAGATACAAGAATACAAGTATATGTGTATAGATGGATAAATGAATACAAGGATACATGTATATGCAGATACCTGAATACAAGGATACAAGAATATGTGTATATGTAAATATAGGAATACAGAACATGTGTATACATGTAACAAGCTTCCATAGCAAGAGGGTGAAACAATGAACAAGGGTGTAATCAAAGTATTGCCCATATCTATGTTAAAAACATGCTGCAAGCATATGTAAAGTATGAGCAAAGTGGGACTGAGTAAGAGATCTTTAGTCACTCCAAAAAATAGAGACCAAAGATGAATGACTTACACAAATATAATCATTTTCTTCTCAACTACAATTCTATTCTCAAGAATATCATACACTGCCTGGAACATGCTAGAGATGTAAGAAATCTCCAGGTGGTGACTGAAGATATCCTTGACACTCTGAGGAAGCTGACAGGGAAACTGTTCAGCACTGATGAGTGGCTGAGGTCAGTGCAGATTGACAAGTCTGCCAAGTCATCAAAACTGGTATTGTCAGCAAAGTTGATTGATAAATAAAACCTGAATGATAACCTTGCATGTGTCTCATCTGAAGTCAGGTCTGGGTCCAAAGAAGGATCCCTCGCCAGAGGCAAAAAATCAAGGAATTCATCATCCACAGAAATATCTGTGGGAGGTGGCAGTGATCCAGCCAATAACTGCATCTGGAAACAGACTAGCAAAGATACATCATGTTAGGATTGCTAAGCATTCATGGTTAGAAATGATACATTTCTTGACAAAGCCAAATGAGAGCAGTGTATATACCTATCCAATGTTTCACCACAAGGTACTCAAGTACGTGATTGTAATTTGTGTGTTTGACAGAATTCAAGGTTACAACAATGTCATGCCAGTACTTGTTATGTGGCCTCAAAAGCATTCTCCCATCACTTGTGTAAGGTGGCCTATATTTCATTACCTTTGATGACATCCTAAGAATGAAGACATATTAGAAAAATCAACAATACTCACTTGTGGAATTTGTGTTGCTTTTGCAATCAGCCTTTTGTCAGTGCTGCTCAACAGTTTCATGACATATTGGTCAAAGTGTTCCAGATCCTCCAGATTCATGTATTTAACCCTCAGCAACCATAAATAGGCATATAAATCACACAAACTGTTCTGTTGGAACACAGAACTGAGCTTCATGATCCAAGCATTACATGTTTAATGTACCTGAGCAGATGTTGCTGTGATGATAACCATGAATTGTGTTGGTTGGAACACAGCAAGGCCTTTTGACTCTGGGTTCTGCATAAATAAGGTGACCCTCATCTGGAAACCAAAGATGTTAGCAAATGCATACATGTTTAAACCATCAAGTTTACTGCCAATTCTAGGTGATTTTGGAGTCACAACAGTACATGACTTTATGTACCTCAGGTTTCCTAAAAGCCCATATCTGTACCCATCAAAACCTGTACTTTTGGGTGTGTGTGTGGGTTCAATGGCTTGGCTCAGCTTATAAGCTGCTGAGCTGCTGAGCTGAGCTCTATTTTTAGCCAATTGAGCTGATAGAAACCTTGCAAGGGCAGTGCGAGTGTCAATGGATAGGAGGTTAGGAGGTTAGCGGTTAGGGTTTATTAATGGTTAGGGTTGGGGATATTTTTTCCCCGCGCGGTAGCGTGTTCTTGGTTAGAAGGTTAGGACGTAGCCAATGAATAGCATTCATTGAATTTGCCACCAAGAATAGAGGTTCATCATGCAATGTGCAAAGCTCTCTGTTGTTTGCTCCCCAATGGATCTCCTCCTACCCTGAAAAAGGTTTCTCACTAAAGCAAACTTGAATTTAAATTTACCAGAAACGTCTGATAGCTTGATGTCAAAAATCTATGAACA
>NW_001889960.1:82166-98649 GCF_000143565.1 Laccaria bicolor S238N-H82 | reverse complement strand
GAAAGTCGGAGATTAGTTGTAAGAATGAGTTGTTGGCATCCCAATTGGGCGACAAAACAACATCAGTGGGGCACCTTGTCCGAATTATGAGTTCACAATTTTCAGGGAACGACCAGTTCATCTCCTCCAAAACTTCTGGGTGTAAGACCTTCCTTCTATTCCTTACCACTAGAACTCTCTGACTCGGATCTAACAGCTTGAATAGCAGCCCACTTCTGACAGAAACCAGTAACTATAGCTTGATGTCTACCCTCCACCGATTAAAAGTGAATCATGCCGAAAGCATATTTCGAAACAAAACGAAACAGTGGGCAAGAAGCCTGACAGGAACAGAGCACTCACCCAAAATCTTTGTCTCCTTGAACCAATATCCATCCCTCACCTCATTACCAGCCGTCCAGCCCAATTCTCCTCACACCTGTCTCTGCTCTCCCAATTCACATATTTCTTTTGCATGAAACATGCAAGCACAAGTCGAAGTATCATCCAGAACTACCCTCCATCCCCATCCCCATCCCTGCGCTCATTCACTCCTCAACCCCTAGCTCTTCCATCCCCCCAGTGATGGTTCAAAACTCCCCCTTCCCTAATCCAACCTCAGCCCTATCTCCCCTCTCGTACATCCCGGAATCCTCATGCAGACGCCCACTGTGATCTAGCATTTCCACAGTCTGTGTTCGCAGACAGACAGACAGTTCCCTTTGTTAGCCGTCTTTTCGCGGGATTGGAACGTCAACTAGCCTCGCACTCAATGGAAATGATGCAGATGGGAATGGAGACTCATCACATAGCTAATGAAATTACCCCCCTCAGATCTCTTCGAGCTGGGGTGGATTCGCAATGCGAATGGACTGGAGAAACTCTGATCCAAGCACTGCGAGACAACATCCAAATTCCCATCCTCCTCAACTCAAGGTTGATGCTGGTGTTAAATCTGAGCTCCTTGATGATCGTCACAATTCATGAAGAATGTGAACGAAGAGGCACAGCGAGGGTTGAGGTTTTTTCTGGTGGTGGGACACTGGTTATTGTCAGGAGTAGTAAGAACTTACTAAGAAGGCCATCTCAATAGTCCCGCAGACATCTATGTCCCCAGGCATGGATATCATTCCCTCAAATTCAGCAGATCGCACCGGTCAAGTCTCTACTACCACTATCACCGCCAACACAGTTTCCTCCACAGACACACTCACACACTCTCTCTGGGATGATGCTACTGTAACACCAAGTGTAAAATGAATCCCTTTCACCTAACTCCGTCATGTCAACAATGACAACAACCCAGTTTTTGCAATGCCCTCTCAATGCCTAAAGGGATGTAGAGCGAGCATTCAGCAATTTTCTTGAGATGTGTGTTCCTTTATGGTCCTCCCTGTGTTCATTCTTTGGAACTTTATTCACAGAACCACCAATATGGGGTGTTCTTTCAATCACGCCGCAAACATGAAATGTGTACTTACGACGAAGGATCTCAAGCCTGTTCGTGAAGTACGTGAAGTTTATTCCCTTGAGCAGCGCGTTGCCAGGGCGACTGAGATTAAGTGGTTTGCACTGGGCTAATGAGCGACTTGTCCTGGCACAATAAAACTCTGTGTTGCCACTGAGGAGGCACCCACCCTGGTGGAGAATGGTGCCAAAGAAGCAAGAACAGTGAGGGAGGAGCTTCTTACTAGGCTTGATTTGGCAGAAATGTCTGTGATAACGATCACCGCATGGTGAGGCTGCAGTGACGAGGGAGTCTGGGCAAGATCATGACAGCTTGAGCTGAGAAGTTGGAAGCAAGGGTGCTCGAAATGATCAGGCATGCGGAAACGCTGTTGACGCAGTAGCATGATGTGAACTTGGTAACTTCTTTTTTCTTCTTCTTGTGAACCCATCCTGACTTGATTTCAACCTTGTAGACTGACTCAAAGAAAGTCCTGGTGAACCATGGTATCCTTCAAATTCAAACAAGTTAGGAACAGGACATCATTGCTAACCATAACAAGCTTTGATCCCCCAGCGTGAACATCTCGCCAATGGACTCCATACGAATCCATTCTTCGACGCAGCAATGGCGCAGATGCTTCAAAAGAAGGCCAAGAGTGCTGGGCTTGACACAAAGACTTTGTTGATTTTTGGGATGCAGCTTCCCTCAAGCCCAATCGACAAGTCATTGCAAACTTTTGTAACATTTCATGAATACCCTCCTCTGATTTTATCTTTTTTATTGTCTCTTTTCATCATAGGCCAGTAATGCAATGGACCAAACGATCGAACCTGTTCCTGATGCGGCGCAGCCCTTCTCACCAGATCCAGCCCAGCTCTTTACCAACTCCAAGTCCCAAACAACAGGAAGAAACAATCAAACCACCTTCACCCATCTCGAAACCTCAGCCCAGGGCAACTAAGCAAAACAAGAAGAAGTCCTTCAAGACCCTTGAGGACGCCGATTCGAACTATGTATGAGTACGACAACAGGGAAAATGATCTGAGCGACTTGTCCGATCTGGAGCTTTCATCACCAGCAGGGAGGTGCATGAGAAAACGCAGTCCTTGTGTATCACCGCAACTTACTGTGACCATCAAGGAGCCTGTGAGGACAAAACGAAGATGGGTATGCACGTTCCTCTGCTCCAATATTCCCCTGTTGTTTTTCAACCCCATTTTTCTGAAATGTAGAGGGCCATAAGAGTTCAGAATCTGGCTGTTGTTACGGCGCCTGTCATCCCATCCCTGCAGGGAGAAGTTTCAACTTCCCCAGTTGTTCAGAAGTCCCTAGCTGTCTAGAAGAAAGCCCCTGATGGGCCTGCCAAGACTCGTCAGAAGAAGCACAAGCAGCTGGTTCATTCTCGTTATCAATGCCCTGTTGGTCAGACTTTTTGCGTTGCCTGGGACTCTGTTTTCCTAATCCGACTGGTTTTTTCGTCTTTGGTGCTGTATGTCCTGGCATCTCTTGGTTTCACTCTTAGGCAATTGCAAATATCTCCTAATTATGGATGTTTGTTGCCATGACGATTGTACATAACTCTTACTGTGTTGCTCAAGTCATTTGCACATCTGATGAAGAATTTTTTGTGATGATGAATGTGTTGCACTGGCCACGGAAATGGCTGCTGGCAAACGGAAAAACGAATGGTGCTTTCCTGCTGCCCTGGCCTGGTTTGAGAGTCGGCGGTCGAATGGGCCAGACTTCTGTATGAACCAGTTACAGAGAGCAATGTATTTGTATAGATGGGAACCAAATGAGAAACATTTTTTTTGTGAAGTGATGGGTAGCTTGTCGTAACAGGCTGGGATGTAACTTAGCACGAAGTACTGGAGCCCGCTTCAAAGGCCAATACAGTTTCACTTCCCATTTCCTGAAAAATGGGACTGTAATTGCAAGCTACTATCGTATGAATTTGAATCTACAGACACCCAGAGTCTCTTCTTGTTGTAGAAAAGTAAAATTGAGAACAACCCCTTGAAATATCTTGAAACAGAAGCAAATTCACGATGGTAGCAACATCATACAAACGATCGACCCGGGTCAGGTTCGGTATTTTATTTATAGATGGGGACTTGTAATTGGTTCCCTTGCAATTGGGGACAACCACCGAGGATAAGAGATACTCAAGGCTTGTAATTATGGACGCGTCTCACACATGCATGCGTAAAAATTCCACAATCAGCGAAATCCGTCGTCTAGGAAAGTAAAAACCACCCCTACCCCTCTGGTCAAAGGGGCCGACGGGTCCCTAGAATCTTAACCCATGGGCCATCTAGGTTTGTTTTTGTAGCCCGTTGTGCGTTGACGTGTTGAAGTATGAGTAAAAACGAAGGGTCCTGCCGCAATGGCTATGAATAAAACATTGGTGTGTTTCCCACTGCGACGACGTCATTCCTATCAACTCGCAGTCATGATCAGTTGTTATTATTAGGTAGTACATAAGTAGTTGGGCCGTGGTGAGAGTGTTGCAGTATTGATAAAACTTTGTTTTGAAGGCAGAGCCTGCCGGCGAGCCGATTCACTTGATTTACAATGGGCACCTGAATAAAAAGGTTAGACCGTGAAGAGACAAAAGAACTTACCCACTGGGCTCTGTCCGACAACGGAGATAAAAATATACCTACATAGTTGCCGGACACCGTGTAGGATTGAAATTATTTTCAACACGAAAAAAAAAATCCGACACCAGTGCCAGTGGTATGCATGTCGTCATAATGATGTGCGTGTTGGTCATCCCGGGAGGATCTTTGAGCAGCACGCGCGGCGAGGGCCTGCAGATGTAGGATTCAGATATGAGTTTTGACTTGTGGTATTGTTGACTTGCATAGTTGTACTGTTTCGTGAAGTCTTTCAGAATACTAATTCAAGTCAGCGCATTCCGGGCCATAAAACCACGAGACTCTATAGCGTCCAAAACGCAACGGTCACCACCCCGTCAGACGCCAATATAATCATATCGTCGAACAACTGACAGTTGAACGGCTGTCACCTTGAACTTTCAAGTTCGGCCTCATGACCAAGTCCCGACGGGAGTCACAATGTACCTGAGCTTTGTGGTTTGAGTGGAATCGAACAGCCTGCTTGGAGAATGAGGACAGGTGAGCCAGCAATGACAGTTGAATATTGAATGACAAGCTTGAGTGTTGACTGTCACGCCGGTTGACGCGTCGACGTGCCTTGAGCTTGGGCGGGGTGCCTTGCGTTGCCTTGCTTCGTCCTTGGCTAGCCTTGTGTATGTTGATAAACGCCAGACGCCAGTGCAATGCTTTCTGCACGTGTGGGCAGACGCTGGTGTAGCGTGGTCAGGTTTTGTAGACGCGTGCGCTGCGTGGTTGGTGGATAGATAACAGGCCACCGCTATCTTTTTTTGTTTCTTTGGGCAGGCTACGCTTGAGATGAAATGAGGTTCAATTGAATTGAAAAAAAAAGAGTTATGAGGGTGTAAGGAGACGTCGACTTTGCTACATTTCCAAACTTGGCCAGATGAGCGCTCGGCCTTGGGTTCAGGTTATTTACTTGCCGATTTTCTTGAACTCTGTGCGAGCTGCTTGGCAAGATAAGTGTGGCGGGGCAAGTGCTTTGCACGTGTTGGCAGAGCGCTGCGTGGTTGGTGGATAGATAACACGGGCTTTTTTTTTTAATGGCTAGCTCGATGCTCGAGATGAAGTGAGGTTTAATTTTTTTTTAAAATGGGGGGTACCGACTCTTATCGACTTTGAATGCTCCGGATAAGGTTTGCAATTTCCCAAAAGCGCCAGGTTGTTTACTTGCCGATTTTCTTGAGGCTGCTTGGCCCGCACTGCGCAGATGACGCGGTTGCCTGCCCCTGTGAGTCACTGCTTAGATTAGATCATGGTGACGTATATAGAGAGCGATCAGGGGGTGGTGAAAGTCGGCGGAGAGCAGTCACAAGAGCCTAGAGGAGGAATGTAAAGGCCTAGGGAACCCGAGGAGGCCGACGGATGGATCATGAATGGTGGTGATAGCTATGCGTACACTTGACACGACACGACGTCGCATGTCAATGTCAGTACGCCAATGTAAATAAGGTTGGGGGAAACATGGGCCTTTGGAGAGAAGCAGGGTATAATTTAGAAAGCAGTGTAGGCTGAGGAACTTGAGAAGATGAACCGTTTTTGGGTGGGTTGGGTGACGAGGGGGATGGGATCTCCAGGCACTTCTTCAAAGGAGATAAGCGACAAATATCCGCGATTCTGAGCTCGATTGAAAACGTGCGTGACTTTGTTCCTGGTGAACCAGTTCTCGGTACCTGACCGCGTTCGCTTGCAGTGGGAAAAGTAAAAGATAAAGTTCAAAAATGGATCTTCTCTTTGAGTAAGTATGTATAGAGATGATTGATATGACTGCTGTACCTGGCTGGCGTCAATAATCCAAACCCCTCAATCCCCCCATCATCATTATCATACTTATCTCTTACTTGAGATGCCCGTGCGCACCGCTGACGACCCACTCGACGAGGTGCTCAAGCCGCCTCCGGACGAGTCTCCAGAAGACCGTGCGGTAAGGCTGCAGAATGAGGCAGAGGCAAAGAGAGTTAGCTTGGCTATTGATGCTAGCATCAAGGCTGAACGACATGCGAGGAGGAAAAAGAGGATTGTGAGGCTGTTGTTGCTGGGTCAGAGCGAGTCTGGTGAGCTTTGTGGTCGTTTTGACCTACACTGTATTTATGAGAGTGTGTGTTTAGGGAAATCAACAACTCTACGACGTACGTCCACCTCTGTTGTTTTTTTGGTAGATATGAAAAGCTTATCGCCACCCTGCAGAATTTCAAAGACTATATACCCCCACGGCCTTTCGCGAGGAACGTATCCTCTGGCGCGCCGTTATCCAACTCAACATCATCAGGTCAATACGCACCATCCTCGACGCTTTGACCTTTCCTTCAACTTCAACGTCGTCACCACACACATCACCGTACTCGTCCCCTCGTTCAAGGGCCCGCACCATCTCCCGCCCGCCTTTACCAAACCACCCACACGAGCAGTACAATGGCAACGGGAACGACACAACACTAACCTTTGGCTCTTCCTCACCCCCGCGTGTCAGACACCACCACCACCACCACTCGCCCCCGTCCAACCCAGATTCAGACGGAGACTCCGAGTCTGATTTCGTTCATCCCCACCACCACATACACCACCGCAGCCCACGCTCCACCTCCCCACTCACACTAGCCCAAAACACACCCCTAGACGCACTCAAAGCGCGCTTATTACCCCTGCGCCATATCGAGGCTCTCCTCATCGCAAAACTTGTCCCGCCCAACGAGGAAGAGGCGACGCATTTCGCTCGTCCTGGTCCCCCTGGTGTTGGTGTTGGTGCTGGAACGAGTGCAGGGTCCTCCTCCGGGGCGAGTTCTACGTCGCATGGGACGGGGAACCACGCGTATAGGAACCAAGAGATTTTCGTTAGGCCTGGGACGGGGTGGAAAGGCGGTTTGGCACGTGCTAGGGTTACTTATCCTGGGTCTGGGTATGGGTATGGCGATCATCATGACGGCGCGAAGCAAAATAAAAACGGGAGTAATGGGAAAGGGAGTGGTGGTGGGAATGGGACAAGACCGATGAGCGCAGGTACCACGGGCCTAGAAACGCAGGACGAGCCGCAGGAGGTGTTGAATATGTGTAGGAGGGATATGATTGCGCTTTGGAATGATGAGGGTGTTAGGGAGGTGTTGAGGCGGAGGAAGATTAGGATTGAGGAGGAGTCGGGGTTGTGAGTCCTTTTTCTTTTCCTTTTTGGAAATGTATTTCTAATGCCGTCGTTGTAGTTTTTTGGACGACCTGGAACGATTGACGTCGCTCAAGTATATGCCTACGGATGGTACGTCCCCTCCTCCCTTCTTCCCCCTCCCTCTTCCCTCCTTAAACACAGCTAACACCCCATGTGAACAAACAGACGACGTCCTCAAAGCCCGACTCAAAACCGTGGGCGTATCAGAGTACAAATTCGAGATGGAAGCGACTGCGGGGAGGGATAGCGGTACGGAGTGGAGGATTGTGGATGTTGGTGGGAGTCGGAGTCAGGTTGGTTTTTTTTCTTTGTTCTTTGTTCCTCTGTTCTTCTCTTCCTTTGTTGCCCTCTCTTCTTCCCTCTTTCTTATCCTCATGCCTTCTAATAATCTAATCGATATTTATTCCACAGCGTCGTAAGTCCCATACTCAATGCATCCCTTAAAATCTAATTTGAAAGCTAGCTACGTGGGCGCCCTTCTTCGACGATGGTACGTCCCTTTCTTGCTTTTTTGGTCTCCTTCGTGCACAAGTTGATATGTATGTATTGGACGCAGTGGACGCTATTATCTTCTTAGCACCCATATCGGGGTTCGATCAAGTGCTTTCTGAGGATCGGACGGTGAATAGGCTGGTGAGTTTCTTTCTTTCTTGTTCTTTGTCGTGTTTCTGCTGGCGTCGTTCGTTTGTTCGCTTTGGTGGATTTGTTTTGAGTGGTTCGATGATATGACGGAGGCGGTCTGCTCCTCCTCCCTTGCCTTCCCTTCTTTCCCTCCCTTGCTTCCCCTTTCATCTCTGTTGCTTTTGCAGTCGATGTCGTTTTTGCTCCATCCCTTGTTTGCACCTACCTTTTGAGGGGCAGCTTTGGGTATCAATCCAATGATGCTTCCCCTTGCCTTTCCTTTTCACTTGCGTCCGCTTCGGCCTTTGTGGTTTTAGCGGTTTTCCTTTCGATTGGTCTGATACCGTTCTACCCCTGCCTTGCCTCCGCGTCGCTGGTCTTCTGGCCGCAACAAGCGCTCTGCACTCTGCTTTTTTCAATTTGGGTGGTTGTGCTCCCTTGCCATCTCTGTATTCTCGGCTGTTTGTTTTAATTTATACGTCAACGGGAAGGTTTCGGCCCCCTTCAAATCAAATCCTCGAAGTAAGAGTGAATGACCTCGATAATAAACGCGCATTTTGAGCTGGTTGTTGGACAATGTCAGGACTCAATGCCTCAAAGTTAGAACAGTAATCTGTAGGATACTTATAGATGTCGTGACCTTGCCAATTGCAAAATTTGTCCTCTTCCGACAACCACCACAATCAAAATACAATTTTCTTGACTCTTCTAACCATTTCTTGGCTATTCCATGGAAAACAATGGCTTTGATTATAATGCGCTCAAAGGTATCAATCCAAAATTCTCAATGTCACAGACTTCGGACCCGTCAACGACAAAAGTCAAGCCGAAGACGTTCTCAATGACGCAGGGTAAGCCACTTGCACAGAACCCGAAAATCAGCTCGACACACAACGCAAATTCCTTCAAGTTTGCCCTATTCAAGAGACCTGAAGCCTTGACCATTCCCGACGCGTCGCGACGATCCGTGTTTTCTTTTCAAGCGCCACAGGCTGAAGGTTCATCTCAGAGTCGCCTATCGGCACCACTATTTCTTTCAGATGTCCAAGAAGCATTGAAGGCTCCGGTCAATATCCTGCAGGATCGCGACGTCGGACAGGGGGAGGCACAAGGTGAGCATTGCCACTCTTTCTTTCGTGAATATCGGCCTAATGACGACTACAGAGGGAAGAAGAGACGCGTCATCGCCGTTGACGGCCTCACCCAAATATGAAGGCCGCGCATACATCCATCCAGCATCGCATAAATCGCCGCCAAATCATCCTTCACCTACCGCCTCACACAGAGAAATAGAATTTTCGCCAGAATATAGCCGGGAAAACGACAGGACCGCATCTTTGACCTCGATTCCAGGCGAGTCAAGTAAGTTATCACAATCTACGCAATTTTGTTTGACCCATCATAATAGATCACAAAACTAGTCGTCGACAATCACCCGCCTTATCTGGAGCGCATACATCTTCTTTGCCTCCGCCTTCACGCCCCAGCTCGCGGTCTCAATTAGTTTTTCCGCTATCAAAAAATGAATTAGGTTTCAATTCGATTCCAGATACGTCTCTCAAACCACAACAAACTCCTCCCATTGCGAAAAGGGATGTAAAGCGAGCGTTTAGCGATCTCCTTGAGCATGTTCGTTCCTTCATGGTTCTTCTTGCTTCCGTTCTTTTGAACTTTCTTCTTCTTCACAGAACCACCGATACGAGGCTTTTTTTGCGGAATCGATCGCACTGCAAACACAAAATGAGTATTTATCTCGAATGCGCAGTGCGGCGACGAAGGATCTCAAGTCTGCGCGTGAAGAGCTTTCCGCTACAGCAGCGCAATTGGCATCTGCTAGGTCGGAGCACGCCGCCGCTCTCCCATTGTTGAAATCAACGGAGAATGAATTAAGCACCGCCAAGTCTGATCTCGCCTTAACACGCTCGAATCTTGCGGATGCCGTCGCCGAAATTTCGACCCTCAAAACCTCTTTGGAGCAAATGTCGCATGCTTATGAGCAGGAAAAGTTGGGGAAGGAAGTGGCTGAAAAGAGGCTCGTCACGGCAAAGCAAAGTCTGGCGACTCTGAGAAAAGTAAGTTATCAGTCAATCCCTATTGCTTCTTACTTATGCTAGCTTCAATAGCTACGAGTCACTTCATTCCTCCTTCGTCGCTCTTGGAAAGTCTCACGAGGCTTCGGAAGCTTCGCTTTCACAAGCTGTCGCTGAGGTGACTGAAATTAAGCGGTCTGTGGCGGATGCCTTGACCAGTAAGGTTGCTTCAACGGGGTTTTCGCAATGTTGACGACGTCTCCGCTACTACTAGGTGTTAGACCCCTCCTTGAAGTAGGCGGTGGCTTCTCCCGCGTATCTGAGATGAGAGATACCATTCAAGAACTCCAGAGAGAGTTGGGCTCATGTAAGCTCGTTCCTGCTCTTGTGCTTCACCCAATCGTTCGTTGACCCTCTACAGCCCAGCGCGTGACTGATCTCCTCCGCGACAAGCTTCACCACCTATCTTCCCAGCTCGCGGATGCGCAAGCACGGATCAAAGATTTCGAAGATACGGAGCGCGGGACGCTGAGTGTTCTTTGCGATCGCTTGGACGATAAGCGGAGCTTGGAAGTTTTGTGCAGTGTCGGTGAGCATTTCTGTTAGCTGCCTTTGCTCCTGTATGGACAATTAAGCTTTTCTTTTCATAAGGAACCAAGGTAGAAGACCTGACGGACCGTATGGCAAAGCACGAACGGGAAAGTATCGTCTCAAGAAGTCATCAACGCCAAGGACAAGGAGATTATCGGTTTAAAGGCAGAGGTCAAGGCTCTCGGCGAGTCGAAGGCTGAGTTGAGAGCACTGTTAGTTCCCTTTTTCCCCGGTGTTTGGTGGGCTTACACACAGTATCAGGGTTGCGGAGGCTAAGAAAGCGGTCGCGGAGAAAGACCGCGATCTCAGAGCTAGGGATTCGTAAGCGACGGCGACGTACACCCTCGTATGCCTTCAACGATAATCTGTCCAGACATACCTTGGTTAAGCAAAAAGTCGAGGGCCTGAACTCGCAGGTCGTTTCTGCAGAGGCATCGTTGAAAGTGTACGTCACCCATTTAGTCTCTTTTTGCCTTTTGTAACGCCGTTCTGTAGAACAAGGGAATGGCTCGCACTAGCTCAATCCGAGGCTCGTGAGCGTAAAGAGGAAAGCGACATTCTGAAGACAAAGGTTGAGAGCCTTGAAGTCGCTCGTGCCGAATGGTACGTCCACTTCGGTCGTGTTTCATCCTCACCATTGATGAATACCGTTACTCTAGGGAGGGTCTGAATTCCAAGTTACAAGCACAGATTCAAGAGCTTAGTACAGGAGAGGCACTGGCTGTACGGACGACCCAACTAGTTCAAGCTGAGATCAAGCGGGTCACAGCGGAAGTCAAGAAGGCCAGCGAGGAAGCGAGTAAAACTATCGAATCGTATGTCGCTTGTTTTCTGAAGTTAGTAATGGTTAGAACTGATGCTTATCTTCAGGCTTCGTCAAGCGAATCGTCGGTTGGAGGTCGACAATAGCTTGTACTTGTGTGTATTAGTCGTCACTGACATTGGTTTTCTCAGAACCGATTGGATGAACAAAATACGGCTCTGGTCTCAGCGAATGACCTCAACAACGCACTCCAGGTGATGAAATCATTGCACTCATCAGCAAGACGACATCTCACTAGAAATGCTAGAATTAGTAAATTCTAGCATTTCTAGTAACTCTAGTCATTTCTAGTCTCCTAGTTTTTCAAACTAGGGCTAACGAACTTATCCGATTCTAGACACTCCACTAGGAAGGTTGGACAGCTAGTACTAGTATTTCATACTAATTCTAGTAGATCATTCAATATTCTAGTGCCACTAGGACACTCTTGCCCAGCGAGATTTTTATAATGATTGTATAATTTATCTAATGAACAAGTGACAAACATTCCTAGTTACTTATGGAAGGTGAGACGAAGAATCCTCATCCCTCCCAGCTGCCCACTAATACAAGACGTACTGTGCAGGCCGCCGCGCTTCATCCTGAGTGGCAGCATAGAACGACCTTCATAATAAATAGTAAGTAAATAAGTTTAGGAAAAAGTCAACAAAGATACATTACTTACGAGGACGTGAGGGAGATAAGAAGTAAACTCGAGGAAAGGAACGGAGACGCGCGGAAGGGAAAGAAAACCTTGAGGAAGAAACGGGTGAAAGGAAAGAAAACTCAAGGGAAAAGGACGCACCTCTCACAGCCTGTTCCTAGGAGTCTCTCCGCGACGTCATCTTCGCCCCCGTGGTCCCAACCCACTTTCCCCCTCAGCCACTGACAGCTAACACACGTGTAATCCACGCCGGAATTGCGCACGCATCCCGAGGATTGCATGTAAGAATCGAGGTGCGTGAAATTCTTTCAGGAGGGCAAGAAGATCAGAACAAGAGCCTGCGTCTAGGCCAGCTGGATAACAAGAGAGGGCTGGTATTTGTTGGAAAGAAGGAAGGGAGGTAACAGAGAGTCTGAAGGAGGGGATAAGGATGCAAAAGGAAGGTGAAGGAGAGGAAGCAATGTAAGGAGGTAGGAAAGAGGTAGGGGTCGGGAGCGTGGAGTGGAAGGCGAGGATACGCAACAGCGAACCCGCGGAATTGGGCACACTGATGACGATGCGCAAGAAATCGGGTGAACCTGATATGTACGCACATTTGTCCACTCTCGTGCGCTTGAACGGTGTGCCTCCCAGCACGCCCCATGACAGCGTATGACCAGTCGCCATACGCCTCATCATCCCGGAATGTCGCCCAATAGCCAATCATTGGAAACGCCCGTTGATGCGGCTCCGATTCGCCCTTCAGCGGCTCCACTGCTTATCGTCGACTCTTCTTTTGATGAGTGCGCGGCCTACGGTGTTGAACAAAGAAGGAAAGAAGCTCGGAGGGGATTGGGACTGATTGGGGTCGCGGATGGTGAGAGGGAAGGGAATGCATGCCTTGGAAATTCCCCTTCGCGGATTTCAACCATAATCACGTGATTGTACAATGGCATCATTTTTCTTGAGGGCCGGGCTCTTCGACTTCAACATTTCTCCGTCGCTCATCACTCAGCCCACTCACACGAACACGGATTTTCTTTTTGGACAAGGAGATTACAGAATGGACGCATAGGCAGTGATACTCACTACGGGTACCTTGATTTGCATACTCCTGCCATGGTACTCTTGGAGTCGAAGTACCTGCTTGCCGCCACTTTTCAGTTCACCTCCGTGAATGGATCGTCGTGGCATCAAACTTCCATTTTTTTACTTAGTGTACTTATACAATCACTAGAGCAGTACAAGCCATAAAAATTTGTAAAGGGAAAGTCAAGTAAATTGAGGTTGATCCAGTTGAAATGGAACCATGGCACAGTTACCACTTCTGCATAATTGACGGTGCCAGTGACCCCTTCTGTTATTTGAAGTTGCAGATTCTGCATCAGAAGTCTCATGGGTAATAAATAGAGGTTGGATACACTTTTGCATAATGACTGGAAAGTGACTAGAAAACTGACTAGAAAAAGTGACAGTTACTAGAAATGCTAGGTGTCCTAGGACGTACTAGGAAAAAAAAAGTTTCTAGTACTAGTGTTTCTAGGACACCTAGTACTTTCTAGTGTTTTCTAGTGTTTCTAGCTTCTCTAGCCAGATGTCATCTTCCTGATGCTAGCGACATGCGTACTTTACTGACGTTACTATGAACAACGCAGACTAGATTGGATGAGCAGACCGCTGCTTTAACGCTAGCCAAGGACCAGATCACTGCGAATGAGGTGAAGTCTGCCGTATCTCATGATACTTCAGTGATTGTTGATATACTTCGACCTCAGGCCGGCGTTCAAGAGATCGTTCACAACCTCAGGACGGAACTCGCCGTTGCCCATGAGCAGAAACTCGCGCTTGAGCGTGAGACCGCGAACCTCAAAGCCTCCTTCAATCAACTTACTCGGGAATCCGCCGCCTCGCTGGCAGCTGCTCAAGTGGACTTTGAGAAGAAGTTGAACAGGCAGGAGAAGGCTAACGAGCGACTTGTTTCGGCGCAAGAAAAACGCGCCGTTGCCGCTGAGAAGGCGGCCACGCTGGCGGAGAATGACGCTAAAGAAGCAAGAGCGGCGAGGGAGGAACTTGCTGGTAGGCTGGCTTTGGCGGAGATGTCTGTGATTGCGATTGCTGAGGATGGCGAGGCTGCGGCGACGAGGGAGTCTGGGCAGATGAAGGTCATGAAAGCCCGAGCTGAGGAGTTGGAGGCAAGGGTGGGCGAAATGACGAAGCATGCGGAAACGCTTTTGAGTCGGTACCATGATGGGAACTTGGTAAGGTCATCTCCTTGTGGACTCATCCAGACCTGATTTCGACTTTCGTAGACCGACTCAGAAAAGGACCTGGGAACCATGTTATTCTTCAAACGCAAACGAGTTACGAACAGGACGTCGTTGCTAAGGATAATGAGCTTCGAAAAGTTAATGTCATCATATGTGTGTTGAAACCTACTGACCTCGATCTCCCAGCGTGAACACCTCGCAACTGGCCTCCATAGTCGAATCCATTCTTTGGAGGCAGCACTAGCACAGATGCTAAAAGAGAAGGCGAACAAAACGAAGATTGGTATACACGTTTCTATGCTCCGATATTCCTCCGCTGTTTTTCACCCCTTTTTTGAAATGTAGACGGCCACAGGAGTTCAGAATCCGGCTGTCGTTACGGCGCTTATCATGCCGTCCCCGCAGGAAGAAGTTTCGGTTTCGACTTCCCCAGCTGTTCAGAGGAAGGCCTCCGATGGGCCTGTCAAGACTCGCCAGAAGAAGCGCAAGTAGCTGGTTGGTTCTCGTTATCAATGCCCTGTTGGTCGGTCTTTTTGCGGTACTTGGGACTCTGTTTTCCTAATCCGACTCGCTTTTTCGTCTTTGGCCTGGGATTTCTCTTGGATTCGCCCTTTGGCAATTGCAACTGTCAACTCTTTGGCTAATCATGGACGCTTTGTCGCCGTGACGATTGTCCATAACTCTTACTGTGTTGCTCAAGTCATTTGTACATATGGTGGGACTGGGAAACTGCTTTTAGTGAACGGAAAAACGAATGGTGCTTTCCTGCCGCTCTGGCCTGGTTTGAGAGTCGGCGGCCGAATTTTGGGTCGGACTCATGCACGAACCAGCTAAAGAGAGCAATGTATTTGAATAGATGTGAACCAAATGAGAAAACAAAAAAATTGTGAAGCGATGGGTGCCAGTGGCTTGCCGTACTAACAAGCTGGGATACTCGGCGCGAAGTACTGGAACCCGCTTCAAAGGCCAATACAGTTTCACTTCCCGTTTCTCAATACATGGGACTGTAGTAGTTGCAAGCTAACTTACAAACCCGAGGAACCTCGAGACACCCAGAGTCTCTCCTCGTTGTAAAAGTAAAAATTGAGGTTGCATAACGGAAGCAAATCCACTGCGATGGTAGCAACGTCGTATAAACGATCGACTCGGGTCAGGTTCACATGGAGACAAGTTGTAATATTGGCTCCTTGCAACCTCTGCAACTGTGGGCGACTCCCAATCAGTTTAAATAACGGATTACGAAAAACCATGGGTCAATCCAATGCATTAAAGGCTCTAGGGACCCGTCGGCCCCTTCGACCAAAAAAGAAAAAGGAAAAAAAAAACGGGGTCGTGGTCGGGGTGGTTAACTTTACTTCCCTACATGACGAATAAATTTGGCTGATTGTGAAATTTATGCACATGCACTGGTGAGTACGCGTACATAATTACGACAAGTGAGTTATCTCTGCGAGAAATTGTTCGTTGACGTGTTTAAGTATGAGTAAACCGACTAGGGTCCTGCCGCGAGAGCAGTGGGGTGCTTTGAATAGAACATTGGTGTGTTTCCCACTGCGACGTCATTCCTATCAACTCGAATAGTGTGATTGAACCAAGGTTGAACAGCCTCAGGTTGTGGACACCCCAGTTTTTGGAACTTGCCAGTCAGTGGCCTGGGGTGAGTGGGATATCCTTACTTGTTGGGGTTGGCGGTGGCCCTTGTGTACTTTCTCTATCTGTTCCAATGGTGGTGATGAACGACGAGCCGGTTCAAAATTCAAAATTCATGATGAACTGCGAGTTGGGGATGCTGATTTTCCTACAACTCTCAACTCGATGACGTTTGATGAATTGTTCGATGACAGCCTGCCTCTGGAGGGTCCCAACTCGACGAGAATGTAGAAAGCGACCAGGCCATGGATCTAGCCTCGCAACAGCTTGACCGACATCCTGCCCACATAACCTTTGGGTGAAAGCCCTGTATGTCGGAGTGAAGGAAGTGTTGTCTTGGTAGGGAACGGCGAAGTGAAAGCCCCATTGAGGGGTGTAAGGACCTGGTCTTCAGCCATTCCCCTGATCACAGTCCGCCTCTGAATAGCTCTGCCGTGATGGCCGTGCGGAATGGGAGGCCATGAGTCTACACCCACGACTCAACCTGCTCGTAACCTCTGAGTAGAAGAGTCGCTTCAGGAAATGCATCCCCAGGCATGGAGGGTAAAAACCGGCCATATCTAGATCTTGCTTGGACACCAACAGGTTCACGGGCGTGATAGACGCATACACGAACCATAATCCTGATAGTTGAGTGGAAAGGACATAGCCCGC
>NW_001889960.1:48811-58689 GCF_000143565.1 Laccaria bicolor S238N-H82 | reverse complement strand
GGAAATCATTGCAGAATCTTCCAGAGTATATACCCTAGACAGCAAAAAAATCACAAGTTTTTTGCTGAAACTAGGACCCCTGACACCCCTACAGACCAGAAAAATATATCCTTACCACATCTGTTTCACAAAATATATCCTAAGGCCAAGCCAGGGCAAAATATATTTCTAAGGTGTGACAGTGACATTTCAGGGTCCACTGACCAAAAATATATCCTTACTGCATTTCACTTGCAAAATATATTTTGGTGGTGTGACACAGACATTATAATTTTTGTGTGACATTTCAGGGTCCACGTGTCAAGAATATATTTTAGATTTCAGGGCTTTCTAGGACCCATATATATCTAGAATATAGATATGGTCCATGACATTTAGTCATGTAACTTACGTGGAGTTTGCATGACTAATAGTCAGTTGGCAGTGGGTGACTGAAGTGAATGAAGTGCAATGAAATGTAAAATGGATGAGAGTTGAATCTGGGGGAGTGGGAGGGATCCAAGTGCAACAGTGAAGGCTTACTGAACCAACATGCTACAACGCTTCTCTGCGTAAATACAAGGAAGCTTGGGGTATACTCATACAGCAGCATTTGGATGCAGGAAGGATCCAACCATCTTCATCACCTTATGCATCACCCGCTTTCATCGTGCCCAAAGCCAACCCAAATGTTCTCCCTTGCTGGGTGAATGATTATCGCCAGTTAAATAAAAACACCATCACTGACTCACATCCCCTTCCACAGATTAACGACATATTATCTGATTGTGCAAAGGGTAAAATCTGGGGTACAATAGACATGACAAACAGTTTTTTTAAAACTCAGATGCAACCAGAACACATACTGTTGACAGCGGTTAACACACCACTGGGGCTGTATGAATGGCTCATTATGCCTATGGGTCTTAAGAACACCCCGGCTATTCATCAGCAGTGTGTAACTGCTGCCCTGAGAGAACTGCTTGGAAAATTTTGCCATATATCTAGACAATATTGTGATTTGGTCGCAGACAATCAAGGAACATGAGCGAAACGTGAAGGCTGTCCTAAATGCACTCCGCAAAGCACGCCTATATGTAAATCCAGATAAAACAAATTTGTTTTGCACAGAGATTGATTTCTTGGGGCATCACATTAGTTCCTGGGGTATTGAAATGGATAACAAGAAAGCAGATTGCATCGTCAATTGGCCTATACCTAAAAACTCTACTGAAGTCAGAAGTTTCCTGGGCTTAGTTCAATACCTAGCAGATTTTCTTCCAGCACTGGCAGAACACACAGGGATCCTAACAGAGTTAACAACAAATGAATCAGAGAAAAAGTTTTTGGCTTGGAATGATTGTTACCATCAAGCCTTTGAAGCAATAAAATCTATAGTCATTAGCAGGTAGTGTTTAAAAGTCCGGTTAGGTTAGGTTATTGGGTGCCCAGGGGCTCTAACCAAGACCGAGACCGGTTAAGGTTCATTCCCAGACCCAAAATAACCTAACTGGACCGAAGATAACTGACCAAAACCAGTTAGTCACAGTTACTAACCAGTTAGGACCGAAAAAATAGAAAATCGATTAAAACAGCATATATTTCTCATATTTCTTGCAGTAAACATTATTGCCATGCATCGTAGCTTTAAAATAAGCCCAAGAACGCTAAATTTGGTGAAGAATTGACAATTTTATGATAATATTCTTGAAAGCCTACTCTTTTGACCAATATTTTATAAATTTGACCACAACTCTGTCAGATTTTTAGCGTTTCTCATGCTTTTAGATGTGTTTTGAAGGGGTATAATAGGGTCGGTTGTAACCGGTTATAACTGGTTTTTTAACAGTTAGTTAACTGCAAAATAACCGGTTATTTCATTTCCAGAATTGAATAACCACTAACTGTGGTCTGGTCTGGTCTCGGTTATTTTCCAGTTAACTGACCTAACCTTCAAACACTATTAGCAGGGACTGCCTAACAATGATTGATTTATCAAAATTACCTGAATATAAAATTTTCATAACCACAGATGCTAGTGACAAGTGCTCTGGCACAGTACTGTCCTTTGGCAAAACATGGAACTCTGCGCATCCAGTGGCTTTCAACTCAATGACCTTCAAAGGGGCCAAATTGAACTATCCAGTTCATGAGAAGGAACTACTTGTGATTATCAGAGCACTGAAAAAATGGCGGGTAGACTTACTGGGATCACCATTTTTCATTTACACAGACCATAAAACACTGGAAAATTTTAATACCCAGAAGGACCTCTCACAACGTCAAGCACGGTGGATGGAATTCATGTCACAATATGATGTGAGAATCATTTATGTCAAGGGTGGCAACAACACAGTCACTGATGCACTCTCATGCCTGCCTTGTAACCCAACAACTGAAAGTGCTGAAGACATTGTGCGGCACCTGTACAATTACTGCCATGATGATGAAGATTCACTGGGGATAATCATGAGTATCTATTCCCTGGAGGGAAACAACCCACAGGACTCGGCGAAGGCCCTCTCACACACAACAGAATGCATCACCATGAACACAACTTTGAACATCTCGGTGGACAAACATATGTTACAACAGATCAAGGAGGGTTATGAAAATGACTCCTGGTGCAAATGGTTACCAGCCACCACAGCAAGTTGGCCAGAGTTACATTTGAAAGACGGACTCTGGTACATGGGTAGCAGACTAATCATTCCACACACAGGATCCCTCCACAAAACATTATTCCAGCTGGCGCATGACACTCTCAGCCACTTCAGTTTTGACAAGGCCTACAGATCACTAAGGACATCCTATTACTGGCCAAACATGTGTCAGGACCTCAAAAATGGTTATGTCACCTCATGTCTGGAATGTCAACACAATAAATCTACCACTACCAAACCCATCGGACCCCTCCATCTGTTACCAATCCCTGATCAGAGGGGTGACTCCATCACTATTGACTTCATTGGCCCCCTACCCGAGGATGAGGGCAACAACTGTATCATTACCTTTACAGATTGGTTGGGCAGTGACATCCAACTCGCTGCAATGTGCACAGACATCATGGCGGAACAACTGGCTTATCTCTTTTTTGATAAGTGGTACTGCTAGTGCTTGAAGGTCCGGTTAATTAACCAGAAAATAACCGAGACCAGACTGGACCTAACCGCAAAAAGACCAGACTGCAGTTAGTGGTTAGTCAATTTTGGAAATGAAATAACCGGTTATTTTGCAGTTAACTAACCATTAAAAAACCAGTTATGACCGGTTAAAACCGACCCTATTATATCCCTTCAAAACACATCTAAAAGCATGAGAAACAATAAAACTCTGACAGAGTTATGGTCAAATTGCTAAAATATTGGCCAAAAGAGTATGCTTTCAAGAATATTATCATAGAATTGTCAATTCTTCACTGAATTTAGCGTTCTTGGGCTTATTTTAAAGCTACGATACATGGCAATAATGTTTACTGCAAGAAATATGAGAAATATATGCTGTTTTAATCGATTTTCTATTTTTTCGGTCCTAACTGGTTAGTAACTGTGACTAACTGGTTTTGGTCAGTTATCTTCGGTCCAGTGAGGTTATTTTGGGTCTGGGAACGAACCCTAACCGGTCTCGGTCTTGGTTAGAGCCCCTGGGCACCCAATAACCTAACCTAACCAGACTTTTAAACACTAGGTACTGCGAAAACGGATTGCTGTCTGACATTATTTCAGATAGGAATAAACTTTTTGTGTCAAAATTCTGGAAAGCACTTCATAAAATTACAGGTGTCAAGTTGAAGATGTCCACAGCTTATCATCCACAAACAGACAGCGCAAGTGAACACACAAATAAAACTGTCAATCAATGCCTGCGATACCATGTCGAACAGAATCAACTAGGCTGGGCGCTCACTTTACCACACATTTGTTTTCACATGATGAACACAATCAAGAAATCCACAGGATTTACACTGTTTCAACTATGGATGGGGTGCAACCCTTGCCTAATTCCACCACTACTCCCTCAGTCATGCGCATTTTCAGATGAAGAAATATCAGCATGGGACCTAATCCGTCAACTTGAATTGGACGTGGCCGAAGCACAGGACAACCTTTTACATGCAAAAATATCCCAATCCATTGAAGCGAATAAACATCGCTCTTTAACTTTTCCTTTTCATGTTGGTTCACGTGTTCGACTAACGACTCTTCACAGGCAGAACGAATATAAAGCCAAAGGTGAGAAGTGCATGGCAAAATTCATGCCCTGCTATGATGGATCGTACACTATCGTCAACACAGATGAACAACATTCAACAGTAATGGTTGAACTTCCTAACACTCCCAACATTTTCCCTACCTTCCATACATCCGAAGTTCTCCCTTTCATTGAAAACAACGACTCTCTTTTCCCTTTCATTGAAAACAACAACTCTCTTTTCCCTTCACGAAAATTCAAAGAAGCACCACTGATTCTAACACCTGAAGGCAAACAAGAATTTTTCATTGACAAGATTCTACATCAAAGGCACCATGGACGAGGTCATCAATTCCTAGTACACTGGCGTGGTTATGGACAAGACCATGACCAATGGTTACCTGCTTCCGAACTTCAAGAGTGTGCAGCTCTCTATGACTGGTTGGCATCGAGGGGCGAAAGTTGAACTTAAGTAGCTTTTGATTTCTTTCTTGCCAGCTGGTAGCTTTTCCCACTGGGTTTTTAACACACCCATGCTTGGATTTTACTTACATTTCTCTTTCTTTTCTTTTAAAGTGGGGGAGGGTGTAACCACAGATTACACTTGTTTGGCATCACCTTCTCTTGGTCACATCACATATACACTCTGCTCTCTTACCTACCACTGATACAGAGTGTAAGAATACACCCATAAAAATGCGAATTTTAGCAATTTCTCCTATAAAAAACCCCCTATAGTAGAAATACAGTCACGTTGATCATAAGGATCATTAGACACAACCCGGTCTAGTCAATTAAAGTCTACATCCGAGAAATATGCATGCCTTAGGCAGTAGGAATCGCGGTTGGTTCGTGATTGAATCACTTCAACATACTCAAAGTCTAATAAAAGGCTACACTACCATGAAATAGTACACTACAGAGTGTCCTAGAGTAAAAACACCTCAGCACAGGGTGTTGGAGTTTACACCAAACCAGGGTCTCATTTTACTATGGATTAAAAGATATTAATTCGAAGAGAGCCACACGAGCATAGAAGCTCGACGCAAGAAGTCATTCGGTCACGTGCTATGAAGCATGATCCAAGAAGTCATGTGGTGAGACGCATCACATGCATCACATGCATCAACACATCACAAATCATGGCATCATTGATCCAAGTAAAACTCACCTTCGTGAAATATTCCAAAGACTACCAAGAGAGAAAAAAACTATGAACGATTTGCTGTGCGGTCTGAGACCCATGCACAGTATCTAATAATAGAGAGAAAATCACTAAGCAGACCATTTGCCTTGGGTGAACCAATCGTGAAAACCATTTACGGCGATTCCCGTGTACGCATCAATACTGATGCATCACGTCGCCACAATAGAGAAAACACTATGAAAACTTAAAAGTCAGCTCAGCTGTGCCACACACAACTGAGCCACTTCAAACCTTTACTAAAAATCAATATTAATTCATCCGACCTCTCGGACAATGCACAGACGTGTAAATATAAATAGAAAACATAGAATAGTATAAAAAGAGGACGCATGCAGGCTGAAACGTAAGGAATTATCCCCTGCGTTGACCAGCTGTCACACTCCCAGTAGCATCTGAGGTAGTGGATAAGTGTGTAATCAATTAAAGGACATTTTCTTCGCAGACATAAGTAATGTGTGCCCAGAACCAGTGCGTTAAGTGGGGATCACTAAGCTTTTGTAAGGTTGTCTCGTCAATTAGCAAGAGAGCTCTCTACTATTACTGAGGAATCCAAGTGAGCGTGCTTGAAGAGTCTTTAAGACTAGTTTGGATCGAATCAGAGGCATAATAAAAACTTGAGGGAGTTATAAAAGTCTACAAAGCACAATTTCCTTGTCATTTCTCCATATACAGTTAGAACGCAATCCCAGAACACCGAGGTAGTCCCAATAAAAGCTGTTTTCCCTTGAAGACTATTAAGTTTTGAATTCTATACTTGTGCTTGCATGTAAAAACAATACCATTTGTTCCAAAAGGTCTACTAGACTTAGACAAGTGATATAAAATATACAAAATCATTTCTCTGAACTTCTACTTAAGTTCTAACAAAACAAGTGTGGTAATTCTATTTACCATACAAACCCGAACACGAAGCGCCGAGCACATATCTGTGGTGATAAGTGTTTAAGGTGTTAGTGTGTGTGTGTGTGTGTTGTTTAGGTGTTCACGCATCTTGTCAGCGCATCTGATTGCACTTTCCTCACTCCTGTGTGTCACAGTCTTCTCACCACCATCTCACACACTCTCTCATTTGCAATTTTCATTAGTTATCTGGCCGATATCATTGCAATTTTCATTAGATACCTGGGCGATATCATTGGAAATTTCATTAGCTGCTTGGCTGATATCATTGCACTTTTCATTAGTTATCTGGCCAATATCATTTGCAATTTTCATTAGCTACCTGGTCAATATCATTGCGATTTTCATTATTTATCTGGCTGATATCATTGCAATTTTCATTAGAAACCTGGGTGATATCATTGGAAATTTCATTAGATACCTGGGCGATATCATTGGAAATTTCATTAGCTACTTGGCCAATATCATTGTGATTTTCATTATTCATCTGGCCGATATCATTGCAATTTTCATTAGAAACCTGGGCGATATCATTGGAAATTTCATTAGCTACTTGGCCAATATCATTGTGATTTTCATTATTCATCTGGCCGATATCATTGCAATTTTCATTAGAAACCTGGGCAATATCATTGGAAATTTCATTAGCTACTTGGCCAATATCATTGCAATTTTCATTAGAAACCTGGGCGATATCATTGTGATTTTCATTAGAAACCTGGGCGATATCATTGGAAATTTCATTAGCTACTTGGGCAATATCATTGCGATTTTCATTAGAAACCTGGGCGATATCATTGGAAATTTCATTAGCTACTTGGCCAATATCATTGCGATTTTCATTATTCATCTGGCCGATATCATTGCAATTTTCATTAGAAACCTGGGCGATATCATTGGAAATTTCATTAGCTACTTGGTCAATATCATTGCGATTTTCATTAGCTACTTGCCCAATATCATTGTGATTTTCATTAGAAACCTGGGCAATATCATTGGAAATTTCATTAGCTACTTGGCCAATATCATTGCGATTTGAACATTAGAAACCTGGGCGATATCATTGGAAATTTCATTAGCTACTTGGCCAATATCATTGCGATTTTCATTATTCATCTGGCCGATATCATTGCAATTTTCATTAGAAACCTGGGTGATATCATTGGAAATTTCATTAGCTACTTGGTCAATATCATTGTGATTTTCATTAGCTACTTGCCCAATATCATTGTGATTTTCATTAGAAACCTGGGCAATATCATTGGAAATTTCATTAGCTACTTGGCCAATATCATTGCGATTTGAACATCAGGCACTGCCTTCAGGGTCCAGTTCAGGGTACATCCCAAAAGGGAAATATCACCTGGTTTGACTAAAAAGTGAAGAAAACCAAGAGGAGAATGACTTTACCTATCAGGGTCCATGTAAGGGGATGTTGGGATGATGGTCACATGACCAATTACCAAAAATGGTCAAAAAACGAAAATTGTAGCCCTACACTGTAGCTTCCCGAATCTGTTTGAATTATGTTCTGAAGTGCTTTTGTTGTGGAGATATGAGGTAAAGGAATTTCAAAAGTGTCGTGTTTTTTTTTGTTTTTTGTGTTTTTCTCCATGAAAACAAAACCAAATAACATGATTTCAGTATATTTAGAAACACTGCGGGCCCTGGCTTATATATCCATTGGGTATAATGTGAAAAAATGGGGTAGATATTAATAATAATGCTACCTTTTAACTACCAGAATTAGTTGAAAGATATTTAAAATCTTTTATTTCATTTTATCAATTTTTTTTCATCGGAATTATTAAGAATTACGTGGGTGGATAAACTTCGAAGATATTGGAAGAAGATATTTCTACTAAAGGCAATCCATATCTGCACAGAGAATATGTGGAAGATATGTGACACGAGGTGAAGAAACTTCCCAATATAGCAGTATTCTCGGATCTAATTAAACACCTGCTTGATAAGGCTACATTCGCTGGACGTCGGCACTTGCTTCCATCTACGACCTCGTCGCAGCATACAACAGCAACCAAAGCTCAGCGTTCAACGTTCAACATTCAAAATGGACACGGGAACGCGCCCAGCAAGGAGATCCGCAGTTTCACCCAACGTGAGGACCACATTCTCTCTTATGCAAATTTTCAGCTAACAAAGCCTGCTTCAAATTTCGTTCCACTACCTACAAAAAAACCCGACCGACAGACAGAAGGGCGAGCAAGGTAACGATAATGCGACACGAAGACTTTCAAAACCAACGCGTGAACGCCGCCGGAAGGGGGCGGGATAGTGGGCAACGAACAGATACGCTACGGACAGCTGGCGTTTTGCGTTTACGAGCTAGGATAGGCTCGTGGTGAGTACTTACGTCGCATTGGATATCACGCACGAATCGCTAAATGAACTTCCAAAGGAATTCGAATCTTCTCGTATGATGTATCCATATTGCTGCGCTAATTGTCAGCTCCTACTCAGAAGATTTCAGCCACTTCCTTGCAGAATCCTCACTTGGAGCATGGTTGAAGGAGAGCGGCGTACCTGCCCTTTTCGGCGTCGATACCCGTGCTCTCACCAAAAGGATCAGAGAGAAAGGGTCTCTGCTGGGAAAAGCCCTAGTTCGTGCTGAAGGAACGTGACTTAATTGTCCCTGCCCTTTAGACCTATTAAAACAAGCCCTTCCCTCGGTCCCATCCACTTCCTATCCTTGGCGAGAATAATATTTGGGCATTCCCTTCAGCAACCCTAACGACCAAAATTTGGTTGCAGCAGTCTCTATTGCCGCCCCCAAGCTTTATAAAGCTCGACTTCATCCCCCCAGTCGTCCACTGCGCGTACTTGCGATCGACGTTGGGATGAAACACAACCAAATTCGCTGCTTCGCTAAACGAGGTATTGAGCTCAAGGTTGTGCCATGCCCTCCCTACGCCCTTCTCCCTCTTCCCAGGCCCATACATTCCCCTCCAACCCCAACCACTGAAGGGCATAATAAGCCCTGGTAATCGTCCACGAACGCCGTCCCTGCCCTTCCTTGCGACCACGCCCCCACATAGACGGTCGAAGAGTCTAGGCGGTGTCCCCGTTAGAAAGGTCGCGAATTCGAGACTTGGGCTTCCTCATGACTCGGCAGCGGCGGTGTTCCCACATGCGGAAGCGGAAGTTGAGATGCAGGATTTATACAAAAGGAAAGGGAAAGGGAGAGATGCACCCTTGATTGACTTTTCCTCCAGCTCCGAAGGCGAAGAAGGGGAAGATGACGAGGATGTAGGTGTTTTCGGTCGGAGGAAGAATGGGAGGAGTGCAAGGAACTCGCTGGTTCCGGGTGGTCCGCCTGAGTTGGTCGTGATGACGTTGGTCGATCTATCTGACACAACAGCACGTGCACAAGAGGTGGAGGGGGAGAGAGACGTGTTTGGGTTCAAGCATGCGCAAGGCGCTCTGATTTACGGGTATGGGAGGGGTGGGGACGCCGAGCTGCTTTCTCAAAATAAGCAGGACGTCGAGTTGCAATTGGTCACTCTCAAGCGGGACGTCGAGCTGCTTCCGTTCAATCGGAATGCTGCTTCCGCGCGCCACACATCAGGAAATCCCGACAACA
>NW_001889960.1:46604-48761 GCF_000143565.1 Laccaria bicolor S238N-H82 | reverse complement strand
CAAGGAAGATAATGCGAGACGTGTTCCTGGTCAGCAAGGTCATCATCCTTGGCTCAGGCGGCTTGTTCATAGGTCAAGTAGGTGAATTCGACTACGCCGGTTCACAAGCTATCAAGGCACTCAAGGAGGAGGGAATTTACACTATATTATCGAGGTGAGCATAACATCAAAAAGGGCAGTCTTATTGCCGTCTAAACCCGATGAACTCTGTAGGTTAACGCTCGACTTTCCCGTTCGTCCGCCCTGGCCTCCAAAGCCACTGGATACCCCCTCGCCTTCATTGCTGCTAAGCTTGGCCTTGGGATCCCACTCAACGAGATGAAGAACTCTGTCACCAAAAAGTCACCAATGCCTGCTTCGAGCCAAGTTTGGACTACGTAGTCGTCAAGATTCCTCGCTGGGATCTGAAAAAGTTCAATCGCGTCAGTCGTCTTCTGAGCAGCAGCGTGAAGAGTGTGGGCGAGGTTATAAGCATCGGCCGCACATTTGAAGAAACGTTCCAAAAAGCGATTCAAGCGATCAATGATCAGTTTTCTGGATTTGCTAAAGTAAGCTTCTGTTCTGTACATCATATCATTCTGATTCTTACCTCAGTGGCTTGGTTAGAATGATTTTGTGGAGAATATTGATGAGGAGCTCGTCAACCCTATGGATAAACGGGTCTTTGCTATATCAACTGCCTTCAATCGTGGTTATAGCGTCGACAAAATATGGCAGATGACGAACATCGATAAATGGTTCTTAGACAAGCTCCAAAACATCTTCAAGCTGGAACAATGTCTTTCGTGAGTCAACTGTCATCCTTGGTTTCTTCCTTTCTGATAGGTTAACCCATAGAACTTGCAATGCCTCGAATCTATCATCAGACCTACTTCGACAATCGAAGCAATACGGTTTCTCGGATCATCAAATTGCTACCTGCATCAGCTCGACTGAGCTTGCCGTTTGAAAACTCCATCAAGAAGCGGGAATTGCTCCATTTGTCAAACAAATTGATATTGTGGCCGCGGAATTCCCGGCCTTTACCAACTACTTATACACCACCTACAACGCGGTTGAGCATGATGTTGAGTTTCACGACAGGGGTGTCATGTTCTAGTC
Organism: Laccaria bicolor S238N-H82; assembly: GCF_000143565.1. Classification (NCBI taxonomy): domain Eukaryota; kingdom Fungi; phylum Basidiomycota; class Agaricomycetes; order Agaricales; family Hydnangiaceae; genus Laccaria; species Laccaria bicolor. Next base: position 47,660 of record NW_001889960.1, on the reverse strand, counting down.
TCAGGCGTCTATTGCATTGGCCCTTCTGTTGAATTTGATAGGTGTGCGGTCCGCGCCATCCGCACCCTTCGTGATCAAGGCCTTCAAACTGTCATGATCAACTACAACCCCGAAACCGTCAGCACTGATTATGACGAGGCTGATAGGTTGTGCTTCGAGAACATTAGCTTGGAGACCATCCTCGACATTTACGACACAGAACAATCACGCGGTGTCATCCTGTCTATGGGTGGTCAAACGCTAAACAACATTGCTCTGCCTTTACATCGCCAGAATGTGAAGATTTATGGGACCTCACCCAAAATGATCGATACTGCCGAAAGTCGATTCCAGTTCTCTTGCCTCCTCGATGAAATCGGTGTTGACCAGCCTTTGTGGAAGGAGCTTACCAGTTTCGAGGATGCTTCTAGTTTCTGCCAGGCCGTTGGTTATCCTGTCCTTGTCCGCCCCTCCTACGTTCTCCCCTGAACGTCGTGTCTACAAGTGATGATTTGGCGAACTACTTGACCCAAGCTGCTGAGGTATCACGAGATCATCCTGTCGTCATCTCCAAGTACATCGAACAGGCCAAAGAGATTGAGATGGGCACTGTGGCGAAGGATGGAAAGATGGTTATGCACTATATCTCAGAGCATGTGGAAAATGCAGGGGTCCATTGGGGTGATGCCACGCTCATCCACCCTCCTCAGGACTTGGATCCACAGACTGTCCGCCAGATCAAGGAGGCGACAGCGAAGATCAGAAACGCTCTGAATGTGGCTGGTCCTTTCAATATCCAGTTCATTGCCAAGATTAACGAGATTAAGGTCATTGAGTGTAATCTACGGGCCGCATGGTCGTTCTCCTTCGTGTCAAAAGTCACTGGCGTCGATTGGGCGTCGATGCAATCAAAATGGCCACCAAAGTCATGCTCGACATTCCAGTAGAGTCTTATCCCGATCTCAATCTCCCGCCTGACTATGTTGGTGTCAAAGTACCCCAAATTAGTTTCAGCCAGCTGTCTGGGGCCGACCCTATCCTAGGCGTAGAGATGGCTTCTACTGGAGAGGTGGCTTG
>NW_001889960.1:38315-40134 GCF_000143565.1 Laccaria bicolor S238N-H82 | reverse complement strand
GCTAATGAAATTTCCAATGATATCGCCCAGGTATCTAATGAAAATCACAATGATATCAGCCAGATAACTAATGAAAATCACAATGATATTGACCAAGTAGCTAATGAAATTTCCAATGATATTGCCCAGGTTTCTAATGAAAATTGCAATGATATCGGCCAGATAAATAATGAAAATCACCATGATATCGCCCAGATAACTAATGAAAATCGCCTAATGAATAGACATGGTAACTGGAATGATTCCTATCATAAAGACTGTGGACTTATACACAGGGAGCTCTAGGCAGTTACCTTATTTATATGATAAAAGTGGTACCCACCAGTCGCAGCACACCCATCTGGGTGTGCCGCGTCGACGGTGATTTTCTCGATGATGAACGTCCAGGACCCCATGACGAGGGACAACAACCCCACCACCACACACCACCACGACAGCCCACCCACCGACACTGACTCCGACAGTGAAGAACAGTAACGGTGGTGGCACCCAACAAATGGCGCCACCACCAAACTGCTGACTTGGCATGCCCATCTGGGTATGCCATGTCGACGGTGACTTTTTCGACAATGAACGGGACCCCACGACAAGCAACCACAACCACACCATCACCCCTTCCGCCACCACCCACAAACGACGAGCACCCATGGACAACACAGATGACAATGAGCCCCCCATCTATAACGATGCCCATGCACGGACGATGATACGGGTGAAACGTGTTCAACCGTATAAAATCCGATTTTCGCGATTTTACCATTAAACGGTCTTCTCTGCAACTATACTACATACAGTTGTAATGATATAAAGAGTCTATGAACATACCCGGTTCAGTAGACTAAAAGTGCACATGCGTTGAGTCTGAACATAGGACAAAGGCTTTGGAGCTGGCAGCAGTATGCGCCGTGACATTATACTTGGAGCCTACTAGGATTCACCCACCATGAAATAGAGTACAAAGAGACTCTAGAGTAAACCACCCAACGCAGGGAACAAGATTGCATTACTACCAAGGGTTTAGAAACACGAAATGGATTTTAATATGAAAAACTCGGTCTTTTATCTTGTGATAAATCTACCAAGACTTCTAGAGGATAAACTACATGTGGACATTATGAGATAATGTTCTACTACTAGAGAGACTATGTTACAACTATGTGGCATATGTACTGAGACCAAGCGTGGCTTGTGGCCATGTAGAACGTCGAGTACGGCAATTCCCGCGTACGCATCAAAGAGTGATGCGTCGTATCGTCCAAGACGTGTGATGCGCACACCTGGAAAGACATTAGGTAATCCATCCTGGAAACCCCCCTGATAATTAAGAAAGTCATTTGAAGCTCTTCGGAGTGCCATCCGATCTCCATATGATACAGAAACCGTGCCAAGGTATTTTAAATTAACGACCTCCGGAAATAAAGAAGCCGGCAGTGTGTCTGCATACGTATCACACGCATCAGCACGCCCATCACTGAAATGACACGATATGTCAAATTAGTAGCCGAGACCATGATAAAGAAGCATGCGGAACCGGTCCGGACTAGATATAATTAAAACCGGATTGTTCCACGTACGCATCAAACACTGATGCGTTGACAAAGAAAAGATACTAACACTACAAAGTCTGTAGTGTACCACAAGAGAGACACTACAAACTATACCACACAATCATTAAAAGCTATTTGTATTTCGGACCGATATATAACCGTAGAANACACATGTAAAAGCGTAGATAGGGGTTTTGGAGTATATAAGGAGCGCACTAGCAGGTCAAAAGGCAAGCAATCGTCCCCCGTTGACCAGCTAGTTGCACTCCAAG
>NW_001889960.1:24502-37161 GCF_000143565.1 Laccaria bicolor S238N-H82 | reverse complement strand
AAAGTGGTATTTCTTAATACCAAAGGCCCTCGAACTCTTGCACCGAGATTGTGATAGTGTGTGTGTGTGTGTGAGTGAGTGTTAGGTGTTTAGGGTTTTCCCCCGACGCGCTTGATCCTTGTTTGCGTGATTCGCACTTTCACATTCATCCCCGTGCAAAGCGTATCATCTGGAGCCCACCACGAGGGTCTCCTTTTGTTTTTGATAAAGCAAAGACTTGAAAGTTTAGTGATCTACTGGATCATTCTATTTGAACGAAAGTTTGAATTAAAAACCGCTAGCGTTTGAAGCAATTTAAATACTAGTGCAGAGCCGTTCACCACGGCACCAAAAATCAGACAAACAGCGAATTCTATTAGAGCAGGGGAATCATCAGGTTTACCACCTCCACCTAAACGAAAAGCTAAGCAACCTGCAACAGCAGTAGTGCAAAGGTTTCCGTTAAGAACAGAGACAGTATCCCAACCACCTCCTCGCATGACTCGTAGAAAAACTGTTAGGGCATCTGATAATATAAACCCAAACTCGTTAGCCCAAAGAAATATTACAAACATGCCAGATAATACCCAAGATGAAGCTCCTGCCACTGGAGGCAGAAGATCGTCTAGACCGATGCCATTGCCAGGCTCTCGAGGAGCCCCTAACTTTGACAAGGAAAAACCCATTGAAATGTTAAGGTTCATTGACCAAATGGAGGACTTGTTCAAAGAGCATGGTATCAATGATGATCAAGAAAAGAAGAAACAGTTAGGAAGGTATACGGACCAAATGACGGAATTTGAATGGTGAGCATTTGACATGTTTGCTCCCGAAATTGAATACAAGGAGTTTAAACAGGCGTTGATCGATGACTATCCAGAGGCAAAGAATGCTGGAAAAGGAACACTAGCAAATTTGAGAAAAATTTGTAATGACCATCAGCGCATTGATATTGATGACATTGTTGCACTTAAAAGCCTCACTAGAGGTTTCCGGGCAGAACAAAAATTACTCTTGGTGCCACCTGCCTTGGTGAGCAACAGAGAATTGGTAGAACTGTTTTTAGGATGTCTAAGGGATAGTTTCCGAGGACAAGTGGAAGGAAGTCTCAATAGTAAGCTTTCCCCAGATAAAGGAAAAGCTGTCGATGGAAAAGAACGCCGTCCAGAGGATCCATATGCCATCCTAGATGTAATTGAAATGGCTGAGACTATTGCAGGACGTGCACAAGGGATTAGCTCTTCAAGTGATACCCGGGTTGGTGTCAATACGACAGAAACACGGACAACACGAGAGCATCACATGCATAATACACCGGCACATAGTGTTAAGCTAGAAGATGATATCCGAGAATTAAACCAGAAAGTGGCGTTACTCATGGATAAAATTACATCAAGTGAAAAAGCACAGATGAGCGCTTTCCAAGCATCTAGACAAGAAATGAACAAATTAACTGAGACGTTAATGACCCAGCATGTTACCTCAGCACCCACCATGAGGCAGACACAGCCTACTTGGAGAATGGGTTCAGATGGATGCTGGTACTGTGAAGAAACGGGGCATTTCGCGATGAATTGTCCTCATAGGGAAGAACATATTAGAACGGGAAAAATTTAAATGTCCGGTCATAAGATGTTTTTCGCGCTCACAGGACAACCAGTACCTAGAGGGACAAATGGGAAGTCTGCTAAAATGATTGTTGAGGAAGCTAGCAATAAAGATATGATGGCGCAAAGCAATATGTTTGCATCGCCTGGAGAAATTTACACACAGAACAGCGGAGAGCCAGGTATCATCCAGTTGGGAATAGATGCTCGAGTTAAATCAGTATACACCAACCAGATTAGAGATTCGAGAGATGATCTTTTAGATAAAATGGCTACTCGAATTGATACGCTGTTGGGTAATAATGTGCCGGCACAGGTGGCACGTCCATCGGCACAAGAAGTTGACATAGTTAACAATATGAAAAACATTCTGTCATATTTTGAGGAACAGCAAGGTCAAGGTCAAGAAGCTGCAAGTTATGTAGCTACTAGACGCAGTCAAGCTGATACTCAGGGACAGCAGGGTTTCTCGTAGTCAAGGATTGAGCGATCTGGTAGGAATGCGGTCAATACCAGAAGTAAGAAAGCTCTTGAGAACCAAACTAAAGCCAAAAATCGCAGACAATTAGCAGAATTTGAAGATTCTGATGATGAAGTAGAAGAAGTAGAAACAGAAGAAGTGGAAGAAGTGGAGGAAGAAATTCCCCCAGTAATAATTAAGAAAACCCAGAAAGCTAAACCAAAACCGAAAGAGAAACCTAAACCACTTCTCCCAAGGGATGATGAAGAGGATCCAGTGCCTAGGCATAAACAGTTACCATACTTAAATATTCCTGACCTGAATGATCCTAGACAAAAAGAAGAAATAAAGATTGATAATTTTGAGCCAATTATTGATACTGAGAAAAGACCTGTTTCTTATAAACACCAAGCACCAATTGAGAATGTGACACACGAGAGAGAGGCTTTAGCGAATCTCTATAATGCCCCAGTTACACTGACGGCAGAGACTTTGATAAGCATTTCCCCAGGTATTAGACACGACTTGATTAAAGCTTTATCTAAGAAAAGGATGCCAGTACAACAAGCTCAAAACCGAAAAGTTACTATGATGGAAGAGCCTGACGTTGATGTGGTACCGTTAAAACCTACAAAATTTGAATTGGAGGCGGACGCGATATCCATTAAAGATTTAAATATAAAAGCGGCTTTTATAGTGACAACAAGAGATGAAGGAAACGTGCCAAAAGGGTCTATCGTCATCAGTGATCCAGTAGCACAATACCTGCAGAGTTTAGGCCCATCTGAGAAACCGAAACAAATCTATGTTGCAAAAGAGTCTCATGCATTACGAACCGTCTTCCCTGTGATTAATAGAATGGGACAGATTGAATGTTTATTAGATGCTGGTTCTCAAATTATTGCCATGGATGTGGAAGTGGCTAAGAAATTGGCCATCTCATGGGATCCAGACATAAAAATTCAAATGCAGAGTGCAAACAGGACAGTTGAACAGACCTTGGGTCTTGCTAAAAATGTACCTTTTATCTTTGGAACTATAACAGTATATCTACAAGTCCACATCATCACTGACCCAGCATATAAAGTGCTATTGGGCAGACCGTTTGATGTATTGACAGAGAGTACTGTACAGAATTATAAAGACGGGGGACAAACTCTTATCATAGCGGATCCTAATTCAACACAACGATGTGTATTACCTACACATGAAAGAGGAAGACCACCTGTTGTAATGAAAGCAGAAATCCCTAAGCCATCTGAGGATTTTCGGTCTTCGATGAATTGATCGAAGATCAAGGAGAGATCGCTGTAACCTTGATAGATGATGGTAATGGTGGTTTTGAATGTGAGTCATATACATTACCAGGAAATGGAAAGTTTGAGCAAGATGAGCTGAGAAATCTCTATTTGCTACAAACTTTAAGAAATGATAAATATGTAGAAGAAAAAGACCGCCCTGCGCTTGTAAGTTACTTAGGAAAATATTTCTCCGATGTAAACTTAAAGTCAGGGGGGGATCCAAAATGTTGAAACCATGATGAATGACATTTATGACCATGAGGATAAAGCAGCACCTAAGGAAAGGAAAGAGGATCCTGTAGAGACTAGAGAGAGTTTTGTCACAAAGAAATATAAGCCCGTTGCACAGAAGATCAGGCCTGTATACCAAGATCTCCCAGATAAATTCAGAATAATTCGTGATATTAAAGGGAATCCTCTAGACACTCTCCCCAAATTGAATAGGACACCTCCTGACTTTGTACCCACGGGACGCTACACTGCAGAGAGAAAGGAACAATTTGACAAAGTCCACAGCGGTGACTTTTTGTGGTCAGAAGAACGAAAATTATTACACCATTTTATGATGGAGAATAATGAGGCTTTTGCATGGGATGACTCTGAGAGAGGAAGATTCAAACCAGAATACTTCCCACCTGTAGACATTCCTGTTATACCACATACACCCTGGGATCCCCTTGAAAAATATTCCTATCCCACCAGGATTATTCTCAGAAGTATGTAAAATCATTAAGACAAAGATAGATGCTGGAGTTTATGAACCTTCAAATTCGTCTTATAGATCACGGTGGTTTTGCATATTAAAGAAAGACGGAAACAGCTTGCGAATTGTACAGAGTCTAGAACCGTTGAATGCAGTCACAATAGCGCACTCGGGTTTACCACCTGCAACGGATGCACTTGCGACGCATTTCTCAGGTCGGGCATGTGGAGGCATGTTTGATTTATACGTAGGATATGATGAGAGACTTTTAGCAGAGTCTTCTCGGGATTTGACTACTTTTCAAACACCTTTCGGTGCTTTGCGACTTGTAACGTTACCAATGGGTTGGACTAATTCAGTACCAATATTCCACGACGACGTCACGTACATTCTACAAGACGAAATACCAGATGTTACAGTACCATATATTGATGATGTACCTTGCAGAGGTCCAGCAACTAGATATGAGTTACGTGGAGGAAATTTTGAGACTATACCAGAAAATGAAGGCATAAGACGTTTTGTAATGGAACACTTTGAGAATGTTAACAGAGTGGTTCACAGGATGAAATATGCTGGAGGAACTTTCTCAGGTTTTAAATCCACAATTTGTGCAGCTGAAATTACTGTAGTAGGTCATTTATGCACATATGAAGGAAGGAAACCAGAGACAGCCAGAGTAAAGGTCATTGATAATTGGGGACCTTGTAAAAATCTACATGATGTGAGAGCATTTCTCGGAACTGTTGGGGTATGCCGGATGTTTATTGAAAACTTTGCAAAGAAAGCACAGCCTATCAATGACTTGGCCAGGAAAGGTGCTCCTTTTGAATGGGGGCCTGCTCAAGAAGAATCCATGGCAGAACTCAAGAAGAGTCTCAGAGAATGTCCTGCATTAGTACCTTTAGATTATATTAACAATCCCAATCCAGTTGTATTAGCTGTAGACACCTCTTGGAAGGCTGTCGGCTTTTACATCTTTCAAGATGACAAAGACACAGGAAAAAGAAATTATGCAAGGTTCGGTTCTATAACCTTGAATGACAGAGAAGCAAGAATGTCACAACCCAAGAGAGAATTATTTGGTCTACTGAGAGCTCTTGAAGCTGCCTCTTATTGGTTACTTGGTGTTCGATGTTTAATAGTGGAGACAGATGCAAAGTACCTTGCTGGAATGTTAACAAATCCGGGAATGGGGCCTAATGCTACTGTTAATAGATGGATTGACAAAATCCTCATGTTCCACTTTACGCTGCAACATGTGAAAGGTAAAACGTTTGGAGCAGACGGGCTTTCCAGAAGAGATTGGCAGCCTGGGGATGAAGTTTACTTAAACTCGGAAGAGAATTTGGATGAACCAACCAGCACTTTAGAAGTCTTACCTGATCCGAATGGTGGCGAACCGCCTTTGGAATTTGAAAACTTCAAAGACCAGATAGATACTCGTGGAGGGTATGTTCTGTCGTTAGCATTGTCAATATCCGACTTTAATGACAAACTTGACAGAGAAGAAGCTTTGAGTGAACAATTTGCTGAGAACATCAAACAGAAAATTGACAATGATCAAAATGATCAAAATTGTAGCAAAGAACAGAAGGACTTCTTAAGGACCTTTGTAGTATCCACATTAATTCTGGATTTGAAAGCCAGGTTTGATGAAATGGAAACTGAAGACCCATATCCTGAAGAAGGCCGATCCTTTCTAGGAAAAACTCATGATGAATATCTGCCGTTAGTAAGAACATGGTTGAAAAAGCCAAATGTCAGACCAGATAATTTCACGAATAAACAGTATTTGTCATTTACAAGATTTGCGAAAGGATTCTTTGTTGACAAAGAAGACAGACTGTATAGAAGAAGCATTGATTCCAGACATAAACTGGTAGTAGACAAATCACATAGAATGTACATGATGAGAGCAGCTCATGACAGCCTGGGGCATAGAGGAGCTTATGCTACGAGGATGATGTAAGGAGAAAGATTCTGGTGGCCAGACATTGAACGCGATATTACATGGTATGTGAAAACATGCCATCGCTGCCAAGAAAGGTCCAAAAGAATTATAGAAATTCCTCCGACAGTTACTCATACGCCCTCTATTTTTCAAGTTCTTCATGCTGATACTGTTCACATAACACCTGCATCTAATGGGTGTAAATATGTTGTACATGGAAGATGCGCTCTATCTAGTTACATGGAAGGAAGACCTTTGAAGAAAGAAACGGCTCGGACTATAGCACTTTGGCTATTTGAAGAAGTAATTTGCAGATGGGGTTGCCTATCGGAAATTATTACCGATAATGGTGCTGTATTTCTTGCAGCTGTAAGATGGCTTCAAGAAAAATGCGGAATCAAGGGAATCCGAATTTCCGCGTACAATTCTAAGGCTAATGGAAGGATAGAAAGACCACATTGGGATGTAGTACAAATGTTAGCCAAATGCTGTGGACCACAGAACCTTGCTAAATGGTATTGGTTCTTTTGGCAAGTTTTGTGGGCAGATAGGATAACAGTAAGGAAGTGTTTTGGATGTTCACCATTTTATATGGTAACAGGAGCGCATCCTCTTATACCTCTTGATGTACAAGAAGCAACATGGCTGGTTAAATTGCCGGATCGTGTATTGACAACAGAAGAATTAATTGGCTATAGAGCAAGAGCTCTAGCCAAGCACAGGGTTCATGTCGCCGATATGCGTTGACGCGTGACCTTAGAAAAAATGAAAAGAGTTGCAAAATATGAAATCGAACATAGGAACAAGATAGTCAGTAGGATCTATAAGCCAGGGGACTTGGTGCTCATCAGAAACACGAGCGTCGAGTCATCTTTGAATAAAAAGATGAAACCCCGATATTTGGGTCCGATGATTGTAATCCGGCGTTCTAAAGGCGGCTCATATATTGTAGCAGAAATGGATGGATCTGTGTTCCAGAATAAAGTTGGGGCGTTCCGAATTATTCCTTATTTCGCTAGGACTAAAATAGCGCTGCCCGATGATATCCATGAAATCATAGATCTTAACAAAGAAACCTTAGACCAACTAGATAATGAAGGACTTGAAGATCGTGTCGATTCTAATGACTACTATTTCGAGGGAGTTGATCTTGACCAGAACGTTCATGATGACTCCAACGAAAATGGTTCAGAAGAGGATGATGATTAATTACGATTTTAAGTCCGAGTTTTATCTTCAGAAATGAAAAAGAGTGTGCCAAGTCCTAAGATACATGGCTAAGCAACCTTGGATGGAGATCTAAAAACGCTTTGGGTAGTGGCGCACGTATGCAAAAGATCATCTAGATTTTAAATGTGCTACAAATCACATAAGGACTCTAGGTGCCCTACAAAGTCCGTGTTTCAAGCTGGTTAAGCAAGGAATGCGTCGATTTCCTCATAATCCTTGAGTAAGTCAGCAATGGTCTCATACTCAGCATGAAGGACGTCATAGAGCTTGAGTTCTAAGTCCAAGCGCTGAATACTAGTGATAACACGGTTGCGCAAGTCCATCTCAGCAGTACGATAGTATTCCAACGTAGGCTCGCCGGGCATGGGGCTGTCAAGAACGGCCTTGGTGCGTGCAATGATGAAGTCCTTGATGGAACTATCAAGTGAGAGGGAATGGCCTGAAAATGAAAGAAAAGAATTTAAACTCGGAGTTTTATTCAGAAAAAGCGAGAAATTGCATACCTCGACGACACTGAAGGTCAACAAGACCATTGGAGTGGGGAAACTCAGTCCTGGCGCGTTTGTTGCTGGACGATGCAACCTGTCCGCTCTCAATCGCGGCAGCCTTTGAATAAATCCGGTTTTCAGTGTCCATGCCAGGGACTGCGGTGTAAGGAATACACACCGTCTCTGCGCGCTTGAACACGGCCTGGAAGGAAAGATATTCATATGTGTCAGTGATTATTACAAATAAGAAGCGGTGTTATTTCTTACCTTGGGCGTAGTGCGTTTCTTGCCTTTGTCCTTGGTAGATATCTTTGCTTCGACATCTCCATTAAAGAGATTGTCGATGGTCATCTGAGCAAATGAACGAGTAAATGAATTGATAAGACCTAATAAATAATGAAATACGCACTGCATCAGATCCAGAGGCGGCAGTAATGGGTCCGTCAGATGCACCCATAGTGACATTGACGTCGCCAACGATCTCGATATCATCGTCGTCCTTGTCATCGACGGTAGCCTTGGATTTGACAGCCTTGCGAGGGCGGGGCTAGGCAGAAAAAGTGTTTAATTATTAAAAGACGGAGATAAAATAAGAGTGGACAGACCTTGGGCTTGACATCAAGTAGCGCAGCAGCGACATCGGCTGCACCACGCTTCTGAGCATTGGTAGCATCCCGGATGAGCTGGACCTTCTTGCAGAAGTCCCGGATGATGTTGAAACCAGGTGGATCGGTAACTGCCTTGTTCGAGTCGTTAAGAGCATTATACTCCTGACGGACGATGAACACGGGCTCCGAGAGGTTGTGATCAGTGAAGATAGCCGGATCGCCACTAGTGACAAGCTGGTGCTATCCACAACAGAAAAATATAGTCAGCACATATACCGCGGAAAAATAATGTCAAAGACGCACACAAAAGCCAGCAGTAGCACCGAGCATGCTGAGCGTCACCGCTTGGGCAAATTTGCCTTTCGCGTCGACATAGCTTTTGAACGCCTCATTGATCTTGTCGCGAATAACGAGGGTAGCAGCAAGAGGAGCAGGAGTAGACATGTTAAGAGATGCTTGAGTGGACGAAATGGGTTGGAAAATTTGTTCTGAATTTTCTGCGACTTTTTCCCTGTCTTTTATAGCACTTCCACCTTCTCGTGCCCCTGTTGACGTGCTTGGACTTGGATTGAATAATGAAATGATGAGGAATGGAACCCCTATTCATCTAGAATCTGGGATGAAGGGAACCGGACTTCCGTGATTTATAAATAGATTTAGCCATCACTGATGACGGCCTCCATACGCTTGGAAACACAACTGAGGACAGTTGATTTTAAAAGTAAGGGGGAGGGTCAGGGTATATTAAAGAACACAAAAATATACATTCTGAGATCAAAATATGACATTTTGCGATTTTATTTCCGTGAAATGAACTTAGAAATGGATTTCAACTGAGCCTAAGTCGAAAAATTGACAAGCTAGCTCTTAAAATCACACAGAGAGAACAAGAAGATTAAGTTTTATCTAAATACACAAGATAAAACTACCAAGATACTGCAAGATAATTGATATGAAGAAAAGTCCGATAAAAATCCATGGAATGTGAAGTGGCACTTAGGGACTACCAGCGGGATGGCCCTCCTGTACAGGGTCCTCGTCATCGTACAGCTGGTCATCCTCCTCACCATCCTCTCCCTGTTCAGCCGGATCATTGTCTTCATTCATCCGAATTGTCTGGGTAGAAAGCCCGCGTCGTGGAAGACGAGGGCAAGCGTGTTGCATATAGGTGGCAAGAGTGGCCAGTACATCCTCCTCATCTTGTGGAGCGTCGTCCTTGGATAACTTGCCGACGAGAGAGATGAAATGAGGAAGGTAATGGTCACGTTCTTCCGCATTACGGAAGACTGTGCCAATCAACCCCTCCTCCCCATCCATGGCCGCGAGATCAAAGACTGCGTTGGCAGCCTGACGCATTTGGGCATCTCGACGATAGCGAATGGTGTTGACGATGGCCTCAAGCGAATGAAGGATCCGTTGGTCACGGATCGCGTTCCCAATGAGATCAGCGATTTCTAAAGATAAAAAGACGGACTTTAATAAAGAAAAATGAATGAAACAACGAAGAACACTTACTATCAGGAGAAAGACGAGTGGCGCGACGGCCCAACTGGTTGCGCACCTGTCCTCGAGGAATGGGGTCCAGCTTGTACTCGCAAGCGGGGTAATGCGATCTTTCACAGGGGATGCAGGGCGAACCCCAACCCTGGAAGACACATCACTCCTCTTTTGAGTTCTTGCCAATTGTGCACTGGATGCACGGTTCGGGGATCTATCAAAGATGAAAATTAGAAGTAGAAAAGAATGAATAAGATATATGGACTTACAAAGACGTGATCTCGGAGAAGCTCCTCTGCTGGAGGCATCTCGCTGAAATCAGCAAAACGCTGGTGAGGAGGCACTATACAAAATGTAAGTTCAATAGAAAATAAAGAAACATAGAACTTACGGAGCCTTTTCTTATTGTAAACAATTGCGGGAGCAAAACCCCGAGATTCTATAAAAACGACAAGTCAGAAATAGGAAAAGATAAGACAAAGAGAAGAAAGACTTACCAGCTTTGCGGGGACGGCCTCGCTTTGGCTTAGTGACAGGTGGAGGCAGGGAAGCAATGTCTTGCTCCGATTTGCCTTCCTCCTCAGCCTCTGCGTCGTCCACTCGTTTGCGCTTGTTAGTTTTCCGGGAAACACTGGTGGAACCGAGAACGCGACTCGTACGTGCAATGGCCTCTGTTTTAGCCTGGCGTTCGCTTTTGGGACGACGTGTGTGCATAACGACCTCAGGGATGTTGAGGCGTGGCGGTGCAAGAATCCGAGAGGCTGGACACGGTGTAACTGGAGCCGGCGGTGAAAGCGTGACTGGGAATGGTGCCGCGGACCTAGTCGAGTTTGCTGGAGAAATGGGCGTATAAGCCCGATTGAGCAACTTGTGGCGTTTCTGAAAAAGAAAACAAGACAGCTATTAGAAAGTGAAAAATCGGAGAAAATGAGAAAATAACTTACAGGGGGAGGCAAATGGTCCTCTTCGATGACCATAGGCTCGGGAACAACCTCCTCAGCAGAGACGTCTTCAGGAAGTTTGTCGGTGGCGGCGATCTCCACAGGATCCTCGATAGGCGGAAGACCGTCTTCCTCGCGGACCTCGGCAGGAGCAGCCTCAGCCATAACAACCTCAACGGGAGGGTCATCCGGAGTCAAGAGAGTCGCCAAGAACTCCTCTGTAAAACATTCATCCTAGAAAGGTTAAATCAGAACTGAAAAGAAAGAAATCACCGGAAAATACGTACCTCAGGGTATTCACCACCATTACGTGGTCCTTCGAGCATCCACACTTCCCAGTCGGGGTCAATGGAGTCCGCGTCAACCCTGAGTTGGGCGTTGAAAAGAGACTTGCGTAGTCGAATGTCGCACTCGGTCTCCGGAACACCGTCGATGGTGATGCAGATATACTCAAGCTAGTGAGAAAACATATTAGCCATAGAAAAAAGATACAATGAAAGAAAGACTTACGAGGAATGGTTGAGCCAAGTTGAGAAGTTCCACGATGATGTCGGAATCGAGCTTCGCGTAACCAGGTTCGGAAAATAAAGCGCGTGCCACGTCAAAGACAGCAAGCATGTGCTCAGAACCAATGAAGTTGAAGCGAGAGATGGACATGGTGAAGTGACAAAGAATGGGACTTGGGGATGAAAAACAAAAAGAAAGGCGCAAGAAGGACGGTCTTATATATATAAAGGGTCATATATTGACACCGTGTCTTCCTGGAAAATACCACGTCGATCTGTTGCTGTTTCCTGAGGATCCTGCAGCTTCTGAAAAGTTTATTGGGTGCTTGCACTAAAAATAGCTTTTTCGGAGTTCCTTGTCCTGACAGGCGTGAGATACGAGCTAGAAGAGGAAAAGCGTCGGTGTGGCGGACAGTGATACTTTCAGAAAATGTCAAAGACATGTCAGTAACCCTGAGTAGTCTTGGCGATCCGTCGCTAGAATAGAAAACCGTGTGAGCCATAAGACAAAGTCCAAGAGATAATATGTCCTCAGAGGGATCTTGCAATGACTGAGGACGGTCAGTATTAAAGTGAGGGGGAGATGATACAGGTGAAACGTGTTCAACCGTATAAAATCCGATTTTCGCGATTTTACCGTTAAACGGTCTTCTCTGCAACTATACTACATACAGTTGTAATGATATAAAGAGTCTATGAACATACCCGGTTCAGTAGACTAAAAGTGCACATGCGTCGAGTCTGAACATAGGACAAAGGCTTTGGAGCTGGCAGCAGTATGCGCCGTGACATTATACTTGGAGCCTACTAGGATTCACCCACCATGAAATAGAGTACAAAGAGACTCTAGAGTAAACCACCCAACGCAGGGAACAAGATTGCATTACTACCAAGGGTTTAGAAACACGAAATGGATTTTAATATGAAAAACTCGGTCTTTTATCTTGTGATAAATCTACCAAGACTTCTAGAGGATAAACTACATGTGGACATTATGAGATAATGTTCTACTACTAGAGAGACTATGTTACAACTATGTGGCATATGTACCGAGACCAAGCGTGGCTTGTGGCCATGTAGAACGTCGAGTACGGCAATTCCCGCGTACGCATCAAAGAGTGATGCGTCGTATCGTCCAAGACGTGTGATGCGCACACCTGGAAAGACATTAGGTAATCCATCCTGGAAACCCCCCTGATAATTAAGAAAGTCATTTGAAGCTCTTCGGAGTGCCATCCGATCTCCATATGATACAGGAACCGTGCCGAGGTATTTTAAATTAACGGCCTCTGGAAATAAAGAAGCCGGCAGTGTGTCTGCATACGTATCACACGCATCAGCACGCCCATCACTGAAATGACACGATATGTCAAATTAGTAGCCGA